>NC_045560.1:144962622-145133553 GCF_009819795.1 Aythya fuligula
TACATCTTCACATACCATACAAACACTCATCACTTAATCCTAAACCTCCTCCTATAAGGCAGGTAAACATATCTGGTATCTAAAATTTCCATTTGGCTTACTACACTACTATTTTTGGCTGTTGGCTGGAGATGCATCTAGTACAATATTGAAATCTCCATCAATAAAAAAAGTTTCAATCAGCACTACATTGTCATGATAGCAGTAAATTATACTACTAAAAACTGCCATCTGGCCAACCTAATTGTTGCTTTCCTTGTAAAAGAGCAAGAAGATGCAATCTGATTTCCTAATAAAAATCAAATTCCTAGGGAAAGCATCAAATGTTTTCTATTAGGAAAGCATTCACATAAATTTCAGCACCTTGAAGCCTTTACTTATACAATTTCAGTCTAGTGAGTATGATTCTAGGTGCTAAAATGCAAAGATTAAAGGCATGAAAGGGAGCCAGTATGGTCAAAACCCAAGCTCAACTGTTGGTACAGTAACTGATTTGATTGAACACCTCCTTTATAAAATAAATTTTAAAAACAGCATAGTTAAGAGTCCAAATTCCCAAAGAAACTTCTTTAGTTTCTCTACTGGCCATTGATTTTTGCTTGTTTACTCACACAAGGCTATGTGAACAGTCAAAGGAGCTCACTCTTTACAAAATATTGTCAACATACCTACCTTGGTGCTACAAGTTAGAAAGCAATTACACAATAAAACAAGAAAGTGTTGTGAGAATCTAACTCCTTTTCCAAGTACCAAAAAGATTAGCAGATATAATCCAATGGATTTTTATGAAATTGTCTATCACAAAACTGTTCTAAGATCTTACTAAATTATCTGGGGAAAAAATGAAATGTTTGAAGATTAATGAATTACATGACTTTCACTTTTTTTTTTTTTTTTAATTTAACACAGATTTTCATGTCCAACAGTCCAAAGCAAAATCAAGACAGACAGTGTAATGGAAACTACTCAGCAATCCACTGCATTTTAAAAATCTGTGGTGTCATGCAGTATACATCACAAGAAGGACTGTCTCATTTCGTTAATACCTTCTCAGTAAGTGAAGAAAATTGACGGTGACTTCACATGAGAGGTTTTCAGGCTTCTAAATCCCCCCACTCCCCCTTGAAAAACAGAAAGATCCTGTTTTTGTAAAACTTGGTAGTTTGTGAAACTTGTACCATTACATGTTCGCATTGCAAAAAGTTGGGGGATATGGGAAATCGGGGCATCTTCAACAGCCAGATCACCCTTCTCATCTTACCCGATACGGTGAAGCAAGGGGTTTTCTTCTGGCTGGGTATTAAGCATCCACACATCTAGTTTTGAAGAATCTCTTGCACTGTTCTCACGTTTCAAGCTCACAAAATGTGGTCCAGGCACTGGGCAGACACCCCACTCACACAACAATTTTCATGGGTTGTTCTTACCGTAAAACAGGATTTATTAAAAAGAAAAACATTGCTACAGACTATTTCTTCAGTTGGAAATTACACAAGCTATTTGTTTTCTGTGACCTCCATCAGCCCATAATGCAGGGATAACACTGTTGAAACATTTGGCAGGGAGAATCAGTCAAGAAAAGTTCTAATTTTTGGCAAAGCTTAGGAAGAATGTGGTTGATACCCCCCTTAAGCACGCCTTTTGAATCAAAATTACACAAGTATCTAGCTTTCAAATGTGTTAAGTGCATTGGGGAGGAAAAAAAAGAGACAAGCATGTCTTCAGCCTCAGGCTTACAGCATCTTCCACTGGGGGCCTATTCACACAGAGCAGGATCCCACCACGTGCCAGAAGACCAGAAATAGTTACCAGGTACTGCTGCCATCATGAAAAAAGGAGGGGCCCAGGGACTCCACATAAATTCCCCCCCAAATTCACACTACCTTTATAAAGCCTCCTGGTTTTATATGGTCCACGTGCTGTTACTTGCTGATAATAGTGTTTCTTTTAAATCAATAGTTCCTAACTCACAGAGTTCCTACCTCAGTGAACAGTCACAAGGACATTCCAACATACCTCTTACAATACCTGACACCCTTGTAATGCTTCCCATACAGCATGTAGCCATTCATCTGTCCACCTTGCAGAGAACGACCACGACACCCCATTCTGATGTCTTAGAGAATGGTGAATAAGAGCCACGAAAGCACCAGACAAGGGTTCCTTAGTTTGGATCTCAGCTATACACTATGAACACTCATCATCTCTACCAGCCAAGCCCTCAAGCCACACACAACTGCCATCCGCACAAGGTACGAGTCAGCCTGATTCCAAAAAAGATGCCAAACCACCTCTCCACTATGAGACGTCAGGTCAGCCCCTCACTTTGTCAAGCACTGACTTTCAGATAAAAAAATCAACTCTTCCTGCTTGCCATCCCTGCTACAATAAGAACCTTTATTCACCTTTACTTTGTACACAGAAAGGTCTGAGTGGGGCTGGTTCAGTTCTCAGACTACAGACCCAATAACTACACAGGAGACGGACACATTCACCTACATTACTTATTATCACTGGACAAAACTTTGATTTAAAGGGGAAAGAAATGCTGATTTTTACTATCAAAATGCTAACAAAAATATCTTAATATGTAGGTTTCTGAAAGGGTAACTAACCAACCCTCCAACTACTATTTCTATAGATGAAATGAAAGGCTTGTGTTGCACATGTGGAGGTTGCGGATCCGTACTTAGCTGATGCCTAATGAGAGCCAGAACTGAGAATAAGAAATTTCCTTTTATATATATATATATAATACAGTAAAATGTTCATAGGGAATATACATTACACTGGTATTTTATTGTAGCATGTTGGTTACCAAGAGCTCTTCGCAGTTCTCTCTTCAGATAGATTTTAGTTTGTGAAGCAGTACTAAGGGAATTGTTTGTAGGTGGGCTGAACACTCAAAGACCGCAATTAACACGTAGGGAGACTAAAAAAACACAATTTTGCAGGACACGTAGGTAGTGGACAGTGCTCCCAAAATTGTGAAGGTATTTGCCTGGAAGTCTTGGACAACAAGACATTTTCACATCTCATGCAAACCTGTGCTTTTTCATTTTTTAATCAAGTCCTGCCTGCCAGAAGCCATGGCACAATCGTTTTGGAAGCTGCTGGCTGCACCAAGGAACAGCAGTTGAAATCAAGCTCTGAAAGAGGCAATCCCTTCCTGCCTGTGGAAACTAGCCTCCTCCAATTCCCAAAGCCAAATAATATTACGCAAATGTTGACATGATGGGCAAATGCATCAGCAGTGAACTGGAGATGTAAAATGCTGTTTAGTGACGACAGATGCTAGCAGGAAGCAGGAGCCTACAATAATGTGAAAATAGGATATTCTTACCAGAGGACTGTCATACAGAATGATGGCATCCACATTTACTTTTTAAGACACTTCCAACATCATTGCTTAGCACTGATGGGATAAAGAGAAACATGTCACAGAATCTTGGAGCTGATCAATTCAAGAAATGTTTTCTGTTTCATTAGGTGAAGCCTTGACCTTACGCCAATTCCAACACAGAGGCGTTCATGGAGAACATCACTGCTACATCACCGTACTGTTTCCTTATATCACTGCTGCAACAACATCTATTGATTACGCGGTGTGTGCAACATTTAATTAGTGCATCATCATTAAGGTACTTAAAATGTTAAGTGTAAGCTTTCAGGCATAACAGTACAGATTTCTCCTTACAACACGGATGCCAAGGAAAGCCAGCAGGTAAAGTTTTGAAAGGCTTGTCGGCACTGGAGAACTACACCATTCCAATGCAAGAACCGTGGAAACCAATTTTTTCCAGCCCCTGCTGCCTTTCTGTGAGAATGCTCTCTCCCATTTTAGCATGCCACACTTGGGAGGGGGAGGGAAAAGGAAGAGCCAGTCCTCGTTTTAACATGCAAAAATCGCTGAAGTACTTAAATAAGCATTGTTGAGTCTTCAGAGGCTTTCCACACAGATGTGGAGAAAGTAAAACCTGGTATAACTAAATGACATTTCAACTGGCCACGACAGATCCAGCCCAACTGTGTCGATGCATTAACATTCTCCAAATCCCTGAACTATTTCTGTACCAGACTTCCAATCTCATCTCGGACAACCCAAGTTGTTAACTGTTACAGGTCAAATTTTCTTCCCAAGGAAATCAGATTGCTTATCACTTACTGCTTCCTTGTTTTCACTTGTGTGTGCACGTACACATGCATGCACATGAGAGAGAGGGGATGAAGGAAGGAAGGAGAGAGCAAATATACCAAAATACTAAATTTTGACAAGCATTAAAACAAGAATCAAGATGAATACTATAGCAAATGTTAACCCACAAGGTCATATTTTTGTAAGTGTGGAAAAATGGTGTTGGAAAGCAAGTAATTCAGCAAATACCTTCTGCCTTGAAACAAACTGTAAGAATATATCTATTACTACTGCATTTAAGTTCAACAATGAGTAATGAAAAGGGCACTGCCCAGTAACGAACAAGACAGAGACCTCATTGCAAGTGATCATTTGCAGCATTACATTTACCTCTACTCAAAAGCAAACACGAACAAAACCAAAAAAAAAATATGATTTCATAGCATTGCCCATATCACAAACTGACAGCTAGGACATTTAAACCAAGGCAACCCAATACTACAAGAAAACTCCACGTCACTGCATGGCATCACTGTATTGAGAAGCTTTAACACAGCAAGGTACATACTGAGCAGCACTAACATTGGCATTCCTTGGTCCTAAAGCCCAGCCTACCACCAGTAATGCCCTATTATTAGTGCAAATTCTTCAGTGTGTCCTCAAACAATGAATTCATGATGTTACAGACAACGCAGACAAGCTTCAAGAAGCCTTTTCCATAGCACAGCAAGAGGAACAATAAAAACAGGAGTGGCTGGATATTTGAGGTGAGAGACAGTCATGTCTTCTCA
Source organism: Aythya fuligula (assembly GCF_009819795.1). Taxonomy (NCBI): domain Eukaryota; kingdom Metazoa; phylum Chordata; class Aves; order Anseriformes; family Anatidae; genus Aythya; species Aythya fuligula. The sequence goes on from NC_045560.1 coordinate 144,967,549, forward strand.
CAAGCAGCCTTTGGCATCTGACAACTTGAGATCACACACTATAATCAAATGCAAAGATTACCAAATAATTTAAACAAAACTCAGACCTTCAAACACTGAAGAATATTAAATTTAGAAAATAAAGCTCTTGGCTTTTAGACTGAGCTGTAAGACAAAGCTAGGGTGAATTTCTCCCCTTTCTAGGGTCTGTAACATCATACAGCACAATTCTGCAAGCCAAAGCTAATATTTCAGCAACATAACACTTGCAACTTTTATATCTAAGTGTGGCTTGTTCTTTTAAAGTAGCCAAGAACTAAACTCACACCCTGTTTAAACAGGCAGAAGACGTACTCTGTGCCAAGGAGGAAGTTATAAACTTCAAGTAGGTTTTGTACACGGGAAACAAGTTGGGAAGTACAAGGATGGATCCACAACAATCAGTTCTCTAATGAGTAAGAGAAAGCATGGTGAAGCTTTGGAGCTGGAGGCAAGAGGCAGCTGTTCCATTACTTGTTCAGCTGATGGACCCTCTGACAGGCACTAGACAAATCAATACCTTCCACTTGTGCTTCTCCTCTGAAGACTTTAAGCTCTTGAGACAGCATTCACCATTTATTCTGACAGCAGCCAAAGAGTGCAACACCCCAGTTAGAGGAAAAAATGAATCACTGCATCACCTGGTGGTTCCTCTACTTTCACAGGCTGCCAAAATGCCTTCATAACTATAATAGCTGGGTTTTTAAGAAGTTCATCAAGATTAATACAGTCCAAACAGACTTAAAGTAAAAGGCAGAGGGGCTGTAACCAGCAGCACCAGACATGCACGTGGGGAGGAATAATCCCAGGCACCAACATGTTTTGAGGTTGACCAGCTAGGCAGCAGCTCTGCAGAAAAGTCCCTGCGGGACCTGGGCCAGCAGCATGCCCCTGCAGCAATGAGGGCCAACAGCCTCCTAGGCTGCATCAGGCATCACAAGAAGGGCAAGAGAGGTGATCCTTGCCCTCTGCTCAGCCTGGTGAGGACACCCCTGGAGTGCTGTGCCCCTCAGTACGAGGAGTATATGGACAAACTAGAGAGAATTCAACAAAAGGGCATGAAGATGATTAATGGACTGGAGGAAAGGCTGAGAGAGCTAGGATTGTTCAGCCTGGAGAAGTCCCAGCGGAATCTTATCAGTCTAAGTACTTAAGCAGGAAGGGGGCGAGGAGATAAAGAAGGAAAAAAGAATCCTCTCAGAGGTGCCCACCAATAGGATCAACGGTCAAGGGCACAGCAAATTCAACTTAAAAGCCACTTTTCCTATTGTTAGGATGAGTGAATTGCGGAACAGGCTGCTCCAAGAAGATGTGGAGTCTCCATTCTCAGAGGTAACCAAAACCTGAGCAGACAAAACCCCAAGTAGTCTGCCCTAGCTGACCCTGCTTTTGAGCAGGGCAATAGGACCAAAGACCTCTGGACATCCCTTCCAACCCCAGCAGTTGAGTGCATCTGTGACTGGAAAGATGGCTTAGTAAGTTAGAACCTTGTTAAGAGGGAGAAGGAAACATGAAAAACACCAAACACTAATCCAAGTCACAAAATATCATTGTTTGCTGTTTTTAAAAGGGACCAAGTTCACAAAAGTTCTGCTACGCACTAGAGAAAAATTATGGTGATCCAAGTTGTGTTTGAGTAAAATACAGGCTTTTAGAAACAAACAACCATAGTGTGAAATTTCATCAAAGGAGACTTTTTCTGTTTCAAAAGCAGTTATTTTCATTCTGCATTCATCTTTTTGTTAGTTATTGAAAACGTTAAAAGCAATTATGCAGAGCACTATATAATTCTCAAAGGATTCAGCCTAAATACTTTTTCAAATGCAAACAAGACACTCGTTACAATAGGTACAAAATCTTTGGTTAACAGCCACATACTATATTTATTTTATTCACTCTCAATGAATGTCAAAAATGCAACAGAAATGGTTTCAAAAAATTAACATGGCTAAGACAGTCCCAAAATATTTTTTTCACAAACCGTGTTTAGATTTGCAACTGCAGTTCAATATGGTAGGCAAACACGAAAATACAGAACTGTCAAAGGACAGAAAGGAAACAAAGCCAAGGACTGAAAAACACTGAACTGCAATGTCAAGTGAACTTGAAAAGAGAGGCCTAGAGGATTCATTTTGTTCAACAGACAGGGAAAAAGCGCAGAAAGAAATATGCTATAACAAATTAAAAAGCATCTCAATACAGTGACCATGAGCACCAATGGCTAAAATTACATTTAAATCAAGAAACTTGAGGAAGACTGTTGCAGCCATCAATAGCAAAGTCAGTAAATTCCCTTGAAAAATATTATAGTCAGTCTAAAATCTAGATAAACTGCTGAATACCCTTTCTCTGCAAAATATTACAAAGAAAGCTATTTTCTGAAGTAATTAACTGAAAAAATGAACGTTTACACATGTCACAGATATATACACATATCAGAATGCAGCTCAGAATAAAGAAGTTTTATGAGGTGAACAGTGCTAACTGAAGGGTCTGGAAAGGTGATAACTCAGTAAAAATAAGCTCAACTTCTGTTTAATTGAAAATAATTATTTTAAAATTCCCAATTTAGTTTATTTTTATGTATCACAATCATAATAACCGGTGCTAGCAGGAAATATGCAAACTTCATCAGAAGTTCTCTCTGCCTCAGAGGAAGGCGATGTTTATATCGCTCTCAGTCTCCAAACACCTACTCAAAAACTGCAATTTGTGTTTCTAACACCTCCTCCGTATTTTATCATAAGAATATACCCAAGGGGACTGCCAAAAAAAGTCCTTCTTTCTGTAGGAAGACAGCGAGCCATGGCTCTGCTTGGTAGAGAGCACTGGTGCACGCACAGACACTGAGCCCTTCGCCATAAAACACCGACTACATCACGCCGGTCGCTGGCATGAGGAAGAGGGATTATTTTTTTTCCTGCCTGGTAAATCATGTTTTCCAGTTACTGTTTGGTTTAAGAGTCTAAGACACTCACTCTTTTGACAAATAATCCTTCTTGCGCTTTCACACGTAGGGTAGAGGGGTTGGGGAAACCATGTCCCACCCCTTTGGCAGGTGGATGAGAAGGCCCCATGTGAATATGCCACCAGGACCCTCCAGGTTAGGAACACTCAGCCAACTGACAGAAAAACATCAGGTATTCAGGTGTGGGAGAGCTGAATCCACAGCAACTTCACAAATTCAGGCTTCATGAGTCTCTCAGCAACAGTAAATGGTTTCGTTTCCTCGATGGACAAGCCGTCAGTGAGATTTTCAAACCGAACATTTACCTGTTCCACCGCCATCCTTTAAAGCAGGAGCCAAGCCAAGTCTGTTCACTTTCACACTCCTCAGTCCCACACGTTCACACAGCAATTAAAAGCTGTCCTCCCAGCTCATGTCCCTAGGGGTTACTTTGGAAGCGTGAGGAGGAACAGAGGAACCACCCCAGATTTAAAGATACGCCATTGAGCTTTTCCAGCAGACTTCCAAATTCTGTGTTGGGAGGAACTGCTGTTCGCACCACACTGCCTCTCATTGCCAACTGTTGCTTAAAAGACAGCTATAAATACATTAATTAGTCTCCCAATGTTACTTTTCTAGGTGAGCAATTGCAGTGGTTATAGACAGGTTTTGTAATTAAGTCCCATAGGAGAGAGACATTTGCACGGTCACAAATGAGGAACTGATGAACAAGGGATTGCAGGCATGGAGCAGCCTTCGTTAAGATCTGCTCCACGTTACAAAGAAGTTCACAAACTCTTGATCCAAAATGTTATAAAAAAATGACTGTCTTGTACTTCTCATTTCAAGGACAAGAGCAAAAAAAGATCTGCTGTTTTCCAGTGCTGCATTTCTAGAGAAGAATTACACTTGATATGTTTGAATTTAGCAAACTGACAACATTTTATTATTTTTCTCCAGAACTTGTCTAATATTCACAGAGTCAGGTTAGAATATTTACTTGGTTCCTCCTTACTTTTTAGTTGGAGTTGACTAATAATTCACTGTGCTTTTTCGTTAAGCTTTTAAGTGGGATATTTCTTTTACGGGGATCTAAAACAGCGATGAAAGCAAAGACAGAAGGCAGAGAAAGTGCCTGATGAGCAAAGCTCCTAAATGTGCCTGACTTACAGGCTTGCTGTCCCCTACAATTTGCACCGGTAAGACTTTCCAAAATTTGCTTTTGTTCTACTCTTACTACTCCTGCCTTGCGGCTCAAGTGTTTCATTAAGAGACACCAAACAGACAGCAGCTCCAGGACAACCTCGTAACTCAGGGCAAGAATGGCACGTGGTTTAAGGACGTGAGCAGGCGCAGGAACACAGAAGCTGAATTTCTGACCTCCTGTTCTGCACTGAGGCAGTGGCCATCGTGCAAAGATACAGAAATGTCCCAAAGACAAGTTTCCTTCCATGACCACCAACTGAATCGCCCTTCTCTATAGTGCCTCTTCTTGAAATTCAAAGTTATTACTGAAAACACTGAGCTTTCTTCAACCTGAAGATTTCTAACTAAACAAATTTTAACAAATTTAAAATATTAGAACAAGCTATTAATATAGAAATACAGAAGTAGACAATGAGCATTCACAAAACACACTCAGTTTAAGACTACATTTTCTTTACAAGCAAGCTTGGTGTAAAGAAAATTGGATCAATACACGAACTTATAAAGTATCTTACTGAAATGCAGCTTAAAAGAAAAATATATTAAATATGAGACATCATAATGCTTCTTTAGGTTATAAAAGGGTTCCTTTATCTCCAATGCCCATAACATGTTTAAAATACATTCTGAATTTTGATTTCTCACAGTGTTTGATATAAAAAACAAACCAGAAGGTTGCCCTAAAGATAAATGAAACATCTGGTGAAACATGTAATAAGCTTCAGGCTCACATCTGCTACTGAAGTTAGTATTCCCGCACCATAGCTACAAGCTCTATGCAAAGCTCTATAAGAATAACTGAGAACAGGGAGGATTATAAGGAACACATTCCTCAATCTAAATTGATATTTCCTCTTCCATCTGAATCAACATTGTGCTTCCATATGTATGCATTAATGTCCAGAGCTAACCCCTCAGCGGAAAATAATTCCTACAAGTAAAGTTCTCACTTAAAACCTACCCCAACACTTGATATCACAGGCAGTTTTAGACAGTTTTTACTCCTAGGCAGCTATCTAAGCATATTTATATTTATTTATTTATATATGTAATATTATCTAGGTGCAAATGTCATTTTCCCTACTTTTCACTAGTCTTAGACCACAAGCAAGTATTCAACAGATAGTTCTTCCATACGCCACTGCATTTGACAAAGTTACTTTCAAAAAGCAGGAGTACACAATAAAAGGCACTACTGTAATTATACAAAACCAAAGCCCCAAGGATTTTCAAACAGTAACTGATAAAACTGAATGTAAGATATTTCCTACGAAATAAACTATGTGTAACTCGCATTCTTGTTTCTATAAGAAGGTTGCTCAATATTTATCTTTTTTTACCCATTCCCTCCTAAACTTTCAATTTCTTCCATAAACAACCACAGCAAAATGTTTACATTTAATGCCAACATAAATTGCTTTGTATTTGTGACATTTTAAAAAGACCCTTTTGTGCCACGGAGAGTTTAGAAAAAGGCAGATATCTGCACAGCAGGGAAAAAACCCACTTACATTTTGCAACAGCTGTGAAAGATCAGTCCTCCGGAGTAACCGAAATCAACGGCAAACTGAGAAGTGTTTAGGAAATAAAATGTTTCCATCACCTCATACTATCATTCACTTCCATTAGTACTGATGAAAGAGAGACTGGATTTTACACAGTGTTATAAATGGTAGGAACATTACTGACAGTGGAAACAGAGCTTGGTCACTAAACAATTCTAACATCAAGCCTGGGACAAAAATCAGAAGAATAAATACTCTAGTGGGCATTTTGTTAGTCCAACTTAGACGATGAAGAAACGATATCCAGACCCAAACTTATTTTTCCTGGATAAAAGTTTCACAGTAGAAATGAACATGATTAAAATGTTTAATGCCATCACAGGAACACCAAAACTTTTCCACTGAACAGACCACACGTTAACACAAATTGCTGCAGTGACCTCTCTCCGTACAAGGCCCTCCTCTCCTACTTACCTTTGCATAACAGCCTGCATTATACTAATCGAGAAATTTTACATGTACTTAATGCAAGACAGGAGACAAAAACAAGGAACAGATGAATGTAACGTGATCAACTAGGGAAAACAGAGATTAAGAACTGGCCATGGAAGATATGTGGATAAGCCAGTAGTGTCATGACATAAATCATGCACGATACCAAGAATCTATCATGTAGAAATAGAGCTGTGATACCAAGCATACCAAATTATTAGGTGTTGATATTAGGCTCGTGTCCTGCTCCTTGACACCCTGCAGAAACGTGCTGAAAGGTTCCAGAAGAAGAACGGATAAAGAAAGGGACCACCTCTGACAAAGCAAGCCGGGGGGCAGGAGGAGGGCAGCTTGAGTTTATTTGGCTTTAAAAAAAAAGAAAAGCAAGATTCAACTTCTGTTCCAAATAACTGTTGCAAATAGTCTACCTTGCAATGCATCTTTGAAACACTTTAAAGACAAGAGTGATGCAAAAGCCTTTTGTAACTAAGATCAGCTGTTAAAAAAACAGTACAAATGAGAAAAATGTTATTCTGACAAAGGCACCCGTATGAAATTGGTACGCTAGGGTCTATAAATCATTATCTGCTTACAGCGCCTTGTCCATGTAGAGCAGTTTGGAGGAATCTCATGGTAAGTATCATATAAGATCCATACTTGGCAAACCTGTCAGCGAGTTCAAATTTAGTTCTCTCCTTAATGACAAACATAACAACTGCTCAGGTCTTCTGCATGGTCTGACAGATGTGTTTCTGCCTGTGATATGATATTTTGCTCAAGCTTAGTTCTGAACAACAGTGGTTAATGCATTATCTAGATATTTAGCTAAAAGAAAAACAAGTCACCCCAGTAGCATTTAGATCTCTCAATCCCTTTACGATAAACTCCCCACCGTGTTAACAGACAACAAATAAATAAGCCAGGAACAAAACTGATATTGTTGCATGTTACGCTCAATCCTATTTACCACCAATTACTGCTAAAATGGGTGGTCCCTACTCATTCCGCCTCTTCCTCCAGCTACATGAGCTGCATCAACTTGTTGGATTCCTTCTCCAGCGGATCAACAAACTCATCTGAGTCAGTCTGCGGTCACGCAATCGCCCGATCCTACGCAAGGGAGGAGGCAGGAGCAGGCAGCCAAGTGCGCAGAGGAACGGCAGGGTTCCCACCCTCGGCTGGGAGATGAGATTGCACGTCCTGTGGAAGTTCACCTGCAGACAACAAATCACTCCTTCCAGAATAACAAGTACTGGAACCAGAAACAGCCCGTTTTTATTTTATTATTTTTTTTGTATACATCAGACAAAACCCCTTGTCCTACTAAAATAACAAAGAAGGGGTAAATTACATGCTATGGTTAATTTAACGTTCTCCAAACCATCCAACTTAATCAATACACTACTGCTTCCAGGCCGCAATATAAACGCCTCTGTTACCTAAGATTTACTTTGCCAGGGAGCGAGCTCTGAATGACAGACGCTTGAATTACAAAATCTAACAGCCCAGGGACTGCTGCAAGAACACATCGAAATTAAACATTACCTACAAAAGCCTCCCTGTAACAACGCTCATTTGCTTCAGAAATGGCAGCGCAATAAAGTGATCTGCTCGACTGGTAATATGAAGCTTAACAAGAACTATAACCAATTTGGGGAAGTCGCAAGAAAAAAAAATAGCGTAATTATTTAAAGTAATCTGAAACTTACAGAATTAATCAGATAATATATACGCACGGCCTTAATTTGTTTTGCACACAAGAAATTGAAAAAAGGATTGTAAAACTCAAAACAAAAGCCCTGTGACGTTAACTTAAAACTATAATTCACTACAGTTTAAAATGTAAAGGAGGACAATTCTGTATTCAGTGCCCTACATACAGATGCAGGATTTATGCAGCGAATTATTAAAAAGGAGCGTCAGAATTCTGAAGGAATAAATCTTTTCTGAAAAAATAAAAAACTCTTCTGTGCAAAGAGTAAGCAATTGCTTTGTCAACTAGAGCAGGTATTCTGGGGGTAGTGTGTATTAATACAGAAAGCGCTCTAATGATAAAGGACAGCTCCAATACTGTTTGAAATAGAAACCCATGCACTGGAAGACTTTGTTAGTTCTCCAGGTCTACAGCTTGGAAGTAGCATTTCTGATTTGGGTGTTTTTAGATAAATTAATAGGAAATAGTTCCTCTGAAAATTTAAGCAGACAAGGAGATTTTCAGGGCTCCAAAACATTGACGTACCTTGCTTTAAGCCATTCTGCCTCTTCTCCTGATGCCCCAGTGCATCCAACCACTCACCCCCATACAGTTTTGTGGTGCTGTCAGCAGGTCAAGTAGGATCAAATTGGGCAGAGAAAATAATGGTGCACATTGTATTTCACCCTATGACCAATCAAGAACTGCATGAAGTAAGTCAGGACAGGAATCAAAGAAAACATCCTCCCCTCCTGCAGAAGCCTATATAGACATGATGAATCACGAAGATGACTGCTTAAACTGCAGCTGAATTGCATTTCTCATTTTTCTTATTACAGATTTCTATCCTTGGGAGACTGGTAAAATAGCAAAACAATTAAAAGGATCGAAGCATATATATATAATTCTGCAGCAAATGCAGGATCAAGTACCCAAATTGAGTTTGATGGCTTCAGATATGATCGTAACAGCATGAGACTTCCCAGAGCACCAGTCAGCGCTCTGTGCCTTCCTAGAGAAGTGACATCTTCAAGCATCTTCCTACTGAACAAACACTACTTCACCAGCTCAGGCCTTATACCAACAGGCTGAATTACTTTTTTCTCCTTTTCTCAAAGCCTCTCAATCGTCCCTCAAAATAGCATAGCTGGTAAGAAAAAAAAAAATAGCAAGTATATTTTCTTTTTCTTCCCAGTTGGCCTTCCTCCTCAATCTGACCTGCCCTACTGCTTTTCTTTGCAATCCAAGCAAGCTCTACTTTGCACGAAAACCCCTCGCCTTGGAATACATCTGCCTTGATTGATCCATAAAGCATGTTTCGGTGTGTAATGAAAAGCCTAATCAGATACAGTCCCCTACGTTTCACCAGAACAGTAAGTGCAGTTGCAGTTTAAAATGTGCTTAAAGGAGGATCTCGCTGGGTCTTTTGCAAAATGATCAAACTGTGTCAGCTAAAACATAGGAAGAACTTGCTTAAAAGCTAGTACATTATTTTAACAGAAGTGTTACACTGAAAGTTTGTTATACTTTGAGAAATAATTCCTGTCTCTAGCGAAATACAGGGATATCTCACCTCACCTTCTCGTTGCTTGCACATTTTTGTGAAGGTGCAACGTCGTGCTGCCTTACAAGTTTGAAATGAAAAACAATCATTCCTCCAGCAATGCTGCGAACATTGAACTGGTTAGTTATGCACTGCATTAAATATTTATTTTTACTATTTGTTGCTCAATTGCATTCAGCGTTATGCCTTTATTAGGGTCAGATCAGATGCTCACATTCTCAGTGTGGGACCACGTTAGAGCTGAGACCTTCCCTGCCACCCAGTGAACTACTCAGCTTCTCCCTCTCTTATGTGAGGAGCAAGCCTAGGAAGATCTGTCTCCACAGATGAAATGTGGCCTCTAAGATATTGCTAAAGAACCTTCACAAGCTACTACCCCATCCTTTCTACTGTTTTGCAAACTTCTCCCTTTGGCTGCAATTCCTCAACACTTCCATGGCAGCAATAGTAGTTACCACATACCCAAAAACTAAAGGTACTAGAAACACCTACACATCATTTTAATGTAAATTTAAAAAGCTCACAAAGCAGCCTATGTTATGTAGGAATCCTTCAGTTCACAGCATAAATGTTTAGTGTGATGAGATGAGGGTCAAATCAATTTGTCAGTGTCCTGTCCCTCAGTTATCTGAGGCTGGTAAAGTTTGCAAAACTGTAAAGGTCTTGTTCTTATTCTACAGAGAAGCACACCCAAAGCCCACTCCTCTCCTCCCCCTTCTTGCTCCCCAAAAAAACTACTTAAATCTGCCCACTGCAAGGACCAGTGCTATTACCAGACTTAACTCATCTTTTGTGAAATTTTATATAAAATAACTGAAAATCTTTTTTTCCCTCCCATTAGTTGTAATTACACAAATTACATTAAAAAATAAACCAACTTAGGAGTCATTAATTAATTGCACCTAGAAAAACAACACGTTAAAAAACGTAAGATTTCACTTTGTCCCCCCTTCAGTGTCACACAGTAAGAACCACCAGCTTTATTTATTTTGGATTGACTTACAAACCATTATCCTTTAGCTGCTTGTAAGATTGCCTACTGTCTTCTAACAGCTATTAAGTCTCATTTTTTTCCAATAACAAATTATACAATCTATTAGCTGGTCAGCTGTTTTTCTTTCTTTTTCGACTTCCCTGAAGGCCATCCAGGTATAGTAATTTCCAGCAATTTAGTTTCTTCTTACTTGTAAACTTTCACATCAAACCAGATATTCCTACCAAAAACAGCAGGCAGACCAAAATTCAAATGCTGTCCCTCTCCTGTGCTTGGGTGTTCTCCAGTGGGTTTTACAATAGTTAAACATCTCAGACACAATTTTTAAAAATCAAGTGTGAGTTGGGGGAAGGGCAGCAGTATTTACATGCCCAGTCTTCAGATAAATTATCTGTTTAAACTAAAAATCTGGCCCGAAGCATCAGACTACTAGTAAGTACGGTGTGCCAAAAACACATACCACCATCTGATGGCACCTCAGACAGATTCATCTAGTCATTAAATTCGTATGTATCCTGAAGTGACAATATTTTGTGTAAACAGCTCTCTTGCTCAAGAAAATAATCTGGTTTTCTTGAGTAGAAGCAAACATCTTTCCTTCACTACCACAAGTCACCTTCACTGCCATCTATATGGAGTACAAAACCCTTTGTATTTCCTGATAAACACACGTAAGGTGCAAGGACACTGTCTCCTATGATGGATCACATAATGATAAAGTGTTTTTAATAATTAAAAAAAAAATCATACAAAGCATGTTCCTCTGAAAGAACAGAGGGGGGGAAAACATACTTCTTCATAGGAAAAACTACTTAATGCTCAAGAAATGAGGCATTTCAAAGCTATTACCTTCCCTTTTATAAAAGTAATACACGAAAGGAAAGACATGGTTTAACGTGAAGGGAGATTAGTCTATGAAAACCTGAAAAAATCTTTAACAGAAGATGCACGCCAAAAATAGAAATAAGTTATTAAAAAAAGAAGTCACCAAATGTTCCGGAGCAGATGCCCACATTTTGATTTTGTAGTGTTTATGTAACTGAAGAATTAAAAATCAGATTAGGTGACACAAGGCAAAGGATTACTACCCTCTTCTCTCCCGAAGAGCAGATTATTACAGGTTTATGGTGAAACGCGTTCATTGCTCTCAGATGGTCGGCAATTGTGTTACTGGGAGCCGCAGACAGGCCTCTACGAAACATCACGGCTGCGCTGCTGGCATGACTAAAGGAACACGTGTATTAGGTTTCTATATGAAAGTTCTCTCTTTACTTAGGTTAGCAGCAGGAGTTATTTTAAAGAATTACACATTTACCTCAGCGTCAAAAACTGGAGGGCCCACAGGGTCCCTCGCGGAGGTAAAATAATCACTTCCCATGCAGTTCATCAAATTTCTCAAATGCTGTTTTTATGCGCCGAATTAAATCCCTCAGTTTTTTACAATCTAGGAAATCAACTTACCTATTTTTAGCCTTTATCTTTCCGAAGAAGGAGACTATGCTCAGAAAGACCATGCTCCAAAAGGCTACTACTTCGCCTGATAAATTCCACTTCCCGTAATCATTTCCCTCCCAGTAACCCCGAATTACAGCTCGCACCACGGTAAACACATTATTTCTCCACATATAAATTCTCCTGTTCTCATTGCTGTGATCTCTCTCTGCCAATTAAATCCCTCTGTTTCTTTCCATTGTCCCTGCTGCTTAAGCTTTGCCTGTTTACTTTCCTGGGCAACTCTCCCTGAGTAAACATAAGAGTAGTAAACCATCACCTGCCTTTCCTCAAGTGCTGCTCCTTGGTATGTTCTGCCAGTCCTCTTTTGTCTTTCTATTTCCTGTTGGCTACCTGGGATAATCCATTTAAGATTTTCTTTAAGAGCCTTCTGAAGACATTCTTTTCCTTCTATAAACTGTAGGTAAACACTGCCTACTAGCCCATTTGCTATTTAAAATTAATATCCTAGCTGGCCTGTTCCAACAGCTTGGACCACATCCATTCCTCAGCAGGACGGGCTTCATAATACCCACTGACTGCTATGGTACCAATTAATTCCTACATAAAGTCTTAGTGATATAACTCCCATTACATGGCATCAAAATGAATTGTTATCGATAAAAATATGAACATCTATTTCTAGCAGAGGTGCTTCTTAAAGAATGAAAATGTATTGATGTATTTTTAAAGTCTAAATTAATAGCGTATAATCTTCAAATCGATACCGAGCCACTGTGAGCCTACTAGTATTTTACTCTTCTTAGGGGTAAAATCTAATTAACTTGCACTAGAAGTAGCCTGTTCGGGGTTTGAAAAAAGCCACCCCCCACACGCACATGCTCCTCCAGGGCTGAATCATTAACTACCGAAAACTTCATTTCCAGCCCACTGCGAAGAGAAACAGCAAACGTGCATTTCAACTAGGTCAGATGGATTGTTCTCTGCAAAAACTGTAAAACTACCTACAAAAAGCTGAGTTTTAATGGGCATTATTATTTTCTAAACCCTTTGTAAAAGGGGCAAAGCGGATAAAGCTGTTCTTCAAATGAGCCCTCCAAGCTTTTAAGTGAGCTCTTCATATTTATTTTTTCCCTGTATCTTTTAAAAATAATTGTGTAAAGCATTTGGGAGGCCCTACGACTTAGCATGACACCAATTTAAAAGTAGGAAACAACATATTCTTTTGCCAGATTCCGAATAAACTTGATGTCCAGGCCAGGAACAAAGAACCACCATGCTCTCAGATAACAATTTAATAAAATTTGTGGCATCTGAAGTAGCAATCTTTAACTCAGCATGATACTCACAGGCATCAAATTTAATAAAATGACCCCAATAAAAGTTAATCAGAAGTGTTTAAATGTATTGGCAATAAAACAAATTTTATGGCCAGTAGAGTCAGTTATCTTCTGTGTGACAAATTAACTGAGCACTGAAAATGGGTGATACATCAGTACCACTGCAGCAGTGAAAAATGCACAAATGGGGGAGAGAAACCCCAAGCAGAAGGAGCATGAAAATGAATAAAAGTCCCACAATGCCATATATTTTGTACTACACAGAGGAAAACAAACAAACAAAGGTGTTATTCTTCAGATGAAGACCATAACTTCACACCAACAGGTGCCCCAATAATGCCTGCTCTTTAATTACATCCTGAATGCAGAAATACCACTATTAAGCACTAGGAGAAAACAGCTATGATCAAAAGGTCTGCAGGTATAATTACAAGACAAGGGATTAATTCTGCTCAGTTATCACTCATGCAAATTTGAACACGTACCCGTACAAACCTCTAAAATGTGTAACACACCTCATATGACCCTAATTAGCTGACTTGGAGGTAGGATAAGCTAGAGTGAGCAGGTTAATATTACACGTTTGCAGTACATCACAGGTATCAATGCCTCATTTCCAAAAATGTTGTCAGCAGATGCATCTAGCACAAAACTACTCAGATCATTTTTGAACTCTAAAGCTTTTGAGTTTGCTCCCTGAAAACAACATATTACCTTCCCAATCACAAGTCACCTTTGTACCACCTAAAAAGCTCCTAAAATTGTCTCTAGTAATAGAGACAAGCTCTGTAAATCTCATTTTTTCTTTTTGAAAAGATCTCTAAAAACCTAGTTAAATTATGTTCAGCTCCAGTTGCTCTTATTTCAAGGAGGAGTTACCATAAAACTTTACTTAAACAAGATGCAGATGAGAAAAGCAGAACGATTAAACAGTAGGTTTGGTATAAAAATACATATAAATCACAAAAAAAAAAAAACCCTTTGTCTATCTTGAATACGTGACCTTCTGATTCTGCCTTGCAACATGAGCTGCTTTACTATTTATTAAGTAGTCAAAAAAGAAACGTTCTCTTGTGAGGCAACAGCATCTGAAATGAATGATTAAAACCAATTATCAGGCTTGTCAAGTCCACAGTATCTTAAGGAAAAGTCCCGCTTATTTATTTTTCTTCCCCAATGCCGAGGTCAAAAATATGTGTTTTTCAAAACTATGTGTTTTGCTTATTGAGCGCATGGCTCATACCAGCTTCCTTTCACCACCTCTCACTCCGCGTCTTAAAAATAGAAGAAAATCACTACTAACAAGAACTGGTACATGGAATAAGGAAATCACGTTCCACGGGGGGAGCGGGGCAAGTGGCCAGTTTTTATCCACGTGCACTTCGAACCAAAATAAAAACTGTCACCGCTCCAAACATTTTTAGGCACTCGTCTATCTTAAGCATTACTGTACTCAGTCACGTTTCTAAAGATAGAGCTCTGTACGTATTACAAAGGATGCAGCCTGTAGCACAGTTTCCCTACAGGACAAATTTAATTTTCATATTCCAACAACTCCTCAACTTAAATACCCCATATATTATTTCCTGGCACATAGTAGCTTCTCCTCAGTCTTGTCTTTATAACCAGTATAGACGAGGAACTTTATACAAGCGTGGCTAAAACAATTAAAAAGATAGCTCCGATTGCTTTATTCCTCAGGTGGAAAAGGCCAATTAGGAATAAACTAACTGCAAAAATTGTTTTCTTTGGAGCATGGAGAGGTGCGTTCCTATGCTGAATAGCACTGCCATGACTTGATGCCTGTAAGGTCTAGCAGAGACAAAGCCCTGCCTCACCGTCAGCTGCCAGACCCTCGCCTGCAGCCTGGCGAAGGAGCAGGGTAACTCAGGCACCGCTGCTCTCTGTTTGATCGCCTCTCAAAGTGGCGAGAACAAGGGGAAACAAACAGGGAGGCTCTGAGCCACCTGTATGCTGAGAAGGGGAAGAAAGCAAAAAGATTCAAAGTCGTTTCACGGCAAAACTCTGCTCTTCAGGGTCTCAAAAAGACTTTTTTAGTGAGCTGCAGTGCTTGTAACTCACGGCTAAAAGCGCGCTTGGTTTCCCCTTCCAGCAGCTCCCTTCAGTTGCCACCTGGAAGACCACAGTTCAAAGGAGCACAGAGGGGGGAAAAAGCACAGAAAAGGAGCCCACACAGCCGAAGAGCTGGAGGAATAAGAAAGCAAGGGTAAGTTATTGCCTTTTGTTTAGGGAAATTAAACACCGTGATGTTTGGCATTCCAGATTAGCGAGAGAAAAACTTCACATGTTTCTCCCCCAACTACCCAGGCATCCCAAAGAAGTTACTTAAATTCTTCTATGTATCAGTTTTCTTTGACTGTAAACTAGTGATAGTTTACCTCACAGAGAGGTTATGAGGCAATTAACTGATCATAAAGTGTGCCAAGATCCTCAAATGAAAGGTGCTATGCAAGTGCAGGGTATTAATCTCACACTCTAGGTACAAATCATTCTCTTATCCCACCTTATACCTCGTGTTGGCAGCTTTACAACCATTTAAACTCTCTACTACACCGGCTGGCGAGGTGCCCCGCAGCAGACATCTTAGACACAGTGCACTTTTGTGGTTCGGCTACCTACCCTTCGCTGCATAAAAGAGGGCATTTGGTTCAGGAGATCTGCAGCTTCGGGTTGAATGCCCCAACACGCAGCCTGCGCGCTGCACACAGACAGCAGGGTTTCAGCTGCAAGGCGAGGAGAGCCATGAAACTTCTGTCAGCTGCATGTAAGGGAGATGCTGCCAGATACCATCAAGCTCGTATAAAAGCTGTAGCGTAGGGGGAGCACAAGGATCACTGGCCATCTTTGTAAGTTTGGCTTTTAATTGCATACCTTTCAGGCTGCACCTTGGGTCTAGAACCAGTTTTAACACTTGCACTTCATTCATCGTAATGTTTTTTAAATAATATATTTGAAGATGATTTCCTTCTAAATTAATGAAACGATCTGAAGGTAGGAGCAGGCAAGAAATAAGCACTGGAAAATTCACAGTCGAGATTCACCAGTGATATGGATCCAGCCAAAGGGACAGTGCAGCAAAGGGAGCTTTTATCAGCCTGGCCAACAGGTCAGGGTATCAGACAGAGAAAACGGTTTCAAAGGAGGAAGTGCAGGGAAAAAAAGAGCAGCAGTGCAAGCGAGGGCAAATCTGCTCTGCGTTAAGAGGAGAAGCAGTGGGAAGGAAAGAGAAAGATCAAGGAGAGAACAGAAGATAGCCGTTAATCAGCTATTACCCTCGTGCTATCATTCGGCTGGGAGATGGGAGAGACTTTGGGAAGGAGGTGCCAGTAAAAATGAATTTAGCACGAAGTGGTGTTCTACAGAAAAGACAGAAGAAAAAGCAACTCACTTCAGGAAGTTAAAGAAAATGCAGCATTTTGTAAGGTTCCAGATAGGATGGAAGAGCCACAGTTTCAGAGCCTGCACGTGTGGATGACACGATGACAAGGAAGCCGACTCAAAGACAGCCCGATGGGGCACTACCAAGGAAGTGCAAAACAAACCATGGTGATGATCAAAGTTCCACGACACCAGCTAAATACACTTCAGTTCTGCATGCGCTAGAGCTCTGACTTCTGATTTAGTTGTATAAACAAAGCCTTCTTTTTTTTTTTTTTTTTCTCTTCCAACAGCTCAGAAGCGCTTTGCCATTCCCCAAGCCTGAAGCAGAAGTCCATTTCCATTCTCTTCTTCCAAATCTCTTTTGAATGTTTTTCCCTTTCCATGGAGCCAACAGCAACAGCGTTTTATAGATGTTCAGTGCACTATACACCTTTCTGCCATGCAGAAACAAAAAGGAACACGCATATACATTTACAGAAGCCCTTACTGCAGAAGAAAAGTATTCTGCAAGAAAAATACTGACTGCATTTCTGAGTATTTAATACATTTTTAATTAAAGGACTGCTGAAGTATTTAAAAACACCTGATCTGTTATGTTGCTCGTGTCACAATACATTAACTCTATTCCTACCTAACAAAAGTGATCGTTTGTTAATTTCGAAGGCTTTGAATTGATTTACAGACAAAATACAATTAACATTAGTAAGTAAATTTAATGAAAGCTTCAGTTATTTAGCTGTGCCTACAATTCTTTAAACATTTTAGTGCTTCTTGACAATACCAGGAAAGATGATCGTGTTTTATTGTGGTATGATCGTTACCTTTCACGAGAGTGCAAGATACTTCATTCCCTTAACAGTTTCCTGTCATTTTCAAGAAGTTCAAGAAGTGGGGAAGGGCTTTTATCTGAGCCAAAGATCTGCAAGACTTTACTAGGAAAGCAAATCAAGAAATAGCCTGTAAGAAAAAGTCTACCTGAGTCAAAAGACCAAAATTTGGCAGCATGTTTCCTATTAACGGCTTACACAAAAGTGTGCTGGTAAAAGTAACTAATACCCAGCAAATAACCTACCCAGGCTTACAAGAAACAAATCTGTTAATCAACTGGTTTCCATAGCTAAACACACACATGGCAGAAAGGCTTCAAATACAGCACAAGTCTGTGCCTCTTGTGTAGCTGACATAAGACAGTAAAAGGGGATGGGGGTGTGTATTCATACTTGGCTTTGACACAAAGATGAAAGCAAACAGAGGATGATTTTTATTTGCTCAATTTATTTATGTACATAGCGTTAAGCATTGTGTCATGTTCAAGCACTCAGAGAAGCAGAGGCATTGCACGAGTCAGTGCGGGTCCCGCAGTGGGTCACGAACCTCCCCAGGGATTTTACCTGGGATCTGCCACCCGCGCCACCTGCAGCACTCACTAAGCACAGGCAAGAGGATCTAGGGCCACCAGAGCCAGCCCAGCACCTTCCATGGACATGTGTGGAAAGAGATTTGCTTAAGCCTTGCAAGCAAATCAGACTACAATAACCACGTGAATTTCTGAAGGAAGGAGACAGGAAATAAACAAGCTGGCTGCATGTACACACTGCATGTGTATAAGCTGAAAACGCTGGGACTGCAGCATTGCTTTGAATGCAAGAAATGACATTCAAACGAATTTAAAAAATTAGCCTCAAAACTAAACTTGCTCTGAAAGAAAAACCATGGATTAGTGAAACAGTTGCATGTATTTAATGAACTTGAGTTTTACGTTCAAATTACTAAACGCGATAAAGGAAAACTACATACAGCTTTAACTTCTGTGTAAACAGGCAACAGAAAAACAATACAGGATTTTTTTTTTTTTTTTAGTAAGGGGGGAGATTTTACCGTATTTCCCCCAAGCACGCTAAAATAATCCTCCCCAAATGACCCATTATTTTCTCATGTACTGTATCTCAAAGTCATTAGGACATTATACTCTATTTACCATGTTCACATCAACTGCATTCCTCTATGTCAAAAGGGAAAACCCTGCAACATATACAACTGAGTGAAACGCCAAATAAAAAGTGAAGCATTATTTCTTTGTATTATTCAGAGATACTTGAAATATAGCTTGAGAAACTTTCACACTACGCAGAGTTTTCCATTTCAGGACACCAAATATTTTCAGTGAAATCAAGCTACATTCCCATCGCTTGCTGTACAAAGGAAGAGGAGCACACGGGGGTGGGAGGGTATGGAAAAGATTACCACACAAGTTGATCACATTACAGATGTTAAAAGGCATAGATTTGAAAAGTTTAAAAGTAATTTAAGATCTTTCAAACTCAGGATAAATAGAATAGAATAGCAAGATCATAGGGACAGAGCTGCAAGTCGTTTGATACCCGTTTCATCCCATTTTGGTACAGCTAACTGTCGTTTCTGGTGAGGGTTTGGCTAACTCAGCCCTACCCACCTCCTTCAGCCTACTGTTGTGTTGTACCGTCCTTACATCATTCCTCCTTGCAACTCCCCTACCCCTCCGTTGACAAAAATTACACCCACTCTTTTTTTGTTGCCATCTTGAACATGCAAAAGCTTATTTTTTTTTTTCCTTTTGTAGAAACCTTTTCCTTACTAGAGCCAACCAAGTGTCCTTTCGCTGTCTGCTGCAAAGATCCCAAAGACCCAAGAGAACCGAACCACATCCCAGTTGAGAATTATCGTTATCCTTAGCATGAAACATCAGCTCTCATCCTTAGCTTTTTTTTTTTCAGTAACAGTGCTGAGTACCTGATCAACAATGCTACTTTTCTTGCTGAGTTTGAGTCTGAATAATATTCTTAGGTATCCATTACCAAATGCACAGATGCTATCAAACAAGGTGGTTCTCAGACCTCTGCCAGTCAGCAAAGCCTCAGAAAGTTACAGCCACCTAGGTGTTTAGGGTATAGTGAAGGTTTTATTTCATCTCCCTAAAAGTGCATCAAAAAACATTAAGAGAAAGGATAAAGACAGGTATTTCCCATATTCAAGTTGGGAAAACAGATCGTTTTTATGAATTTGTTACCAAATGGATTTAAGCATCCTTTCCTTCACGTTAGACTTTAGGTAAGTGAAGGGAAAGCAAAGAAAAAGCACAAGGAGCCAAAAAAACCAACATCACACAGAGTGCAGAAATAGAACCTGAAGCTGGACCAGGACCCTCAGCGTGTTGAGGAGCTGCACAACCACTCGAGCCGAAGCTCTGCAGCTACTCCTGTTCACCCCAGCCCCTAAGGGACCAAGCACAGAGTGCCAACACAAACACACTGCTACGGCCGGCCCCACCAAACCCTCCACCCAAATGGCAGCACGGAAATCCTGTGTGCTCACAAATCCCTTGAGCTCTCAGAGCTTATTAGGATGCTCTCCATGGCCCGATGCAGGGGAAGCCCAGCTGAAAGCTATCTGCTGCTCCTCCTTCCAATCCCACGTTTTGTCCTACAAGTGGCTTTGTTCTGAGGTGGGCATGTTGAACGAGCATCTTTCCACACCCATTCCTGGTCTGAGTAGTGCCTTGCTTTTTCTAATCCTTCCTATTGTGTGAGATTAAAATAGAAAACACAGCAGCGACAAGAACACGGACAATATAAATGGCCAACTCCAAATGAAGTTGTAATCAAAGCATCAAGTAGCCCATAAAACCCAGGTGGCTCCAGCTTATCACCCACCGTATTCCTACTTTCAATAGGCCCTTTTATTAAACTTCCAGGTGACAACAGAAGGTTTGCTGCCAATTCCTTCATTTCTGGCTCTGCTTATGTATCTGGTGTATTTTGATAAGGAGGTCTCAAAAACAAACTTATTTTAAAGTCATACTTTTTGCCACAGTTGGCAAAATTACAGAAGCCAATGTGGATTCGTGTTATTCACTATCTACATAAAGCTAAGCTAATTGCAAAAGACGTACCAAATGACGCACGTTTGCCATAGCTTTGACAGGCCACTGTGCTTGTCCTGGGAAGTCCCCAAAAAGTAATGGCAACTTTGAGACTTCACTTACAAGTTTCATTTTAAACTTTTAAGATTTTAACAGGAAGAATATAACCTCTGACAGCAAGCACACAAAAGAAATAGGACAATCTGAAATTTTTAGCTTTGTGCTTTATGCATCCAAATACATCGATTAATTTCTCACTTGGAACATCATTGTAAGTGGCTTGGAAGGTTCAAACAGCACAGACTGGAGCACTGAGTAACACGAGCCCATTTGCAAATGTCATTTTGAAAAGCGAAACCAAAAGCTCGAATTTCTACATTTGAGGATGGAGGGACTTTTTGCTTTTAATTCTGCATAATTGTATCAAAGTAAAATTTCACAAAGAACTCCCTCATCCCTCACCCTGCAATTCATTATTTCAAGTAGTGTCTTGCCTTTCTCCCCCCCTTCCACGCACATTTTAATTTCTGACCCACTATTTCAAATCCTTTTCAAACAAGACAGCGAGTAAAATTTTTGTGTGGAAAATGGGTTTAGAAGTCTAACTTTTTTTTTTTTTTTAAATGCTGTGCCATTTAGCCTTCTAAACCCCCCGATTTACCTGTCAGTACTACTGAAATTTCTGTTTCCGAACTAGCCAGTTACCTACAGGCCAGTATTCCACCAGGAGACCTGGCCACCTCCACTCCCGTGTCATTTCTGAATGGTTTGAGCACGTATGTGTTTGTACAATGTTCAGGACACCCGGAGCCAGCAGATGCCTCCAGGCACAAGCACAGTCAGGCATTAATCACGCTGCACTTCCCAGTTTGAGCTCCACGGCTTTCAGGACAGGAGCTGTAACCTTCTTCCAGTTTACATCTGCACGCTTCTCCTCACTCCTCTTACCTTTAGCACTTGGTGCTTATTGAAAAGGATCTTTATATGCCCAACTCTAGTTTCTGTAAGCTGATCAACCCCTAACCCATCCTACACGGTCTCCTTCAATGCAGTTTTCCACCAGCAGCATACCACCTCACGATTGTTTTTAACACTGTACTCTTTTAACAGCAATAAGCCTATGAAAAAAATAACACAAAGATGATAAAATTTTAGAGAGGCGTTTCATTCGTACTTTACTTCCAAATTCCTCTTCCTATTTCTGAGGAGAATTGTTGTATTTGGTCTAGTTCCCCTATTCCTGAACACTTGGTGCTGTAATCTTGTCTTTCTTGCACATGATGGAAGCTATGTAACTAGATAGCAAGACATCAAGTCCAGAAAATCATCCCCAGCATGATGACAGAAGAAATTAAAAAAAGCCTTGCCCTTGTAAGCTTTAGTTACTCCTCGTAGGACTGAAGAATATGTTTTTCCAACCAGATGAACCTCTTGGCTCAGAGGACGGAGACCTTCAGAATTTTATGAGCAAAAGAGACCTCCATTTTTAAGAGCGCTCGTTGTTTCACTGCACGAGGAAGGCTTTCCAGCCTCTGTGTGTACCAGGAGTGGCACCCAGTGTCCAAACTGCATTCTTACAACAGCGTCTTCAATTTCCTTTTCAAGCCGTCTTCTCTCGCTCCTTTCTCCCCGACTGCAGCCGCAGAAAATCAGCAGCTCTGTGAAACGCACGGCTTAAGCAGAAAGCACGCTTTAACTAAAGCAGTTTACACGAAGCTTTAACCAAACTGTTTTTAATCAGCAGTGCATAGATGAATCAAATTTTAAACTATTTCATACAGAGAATAACTATCAAGTCTGGTAAAATTATTTAATTAAGCTACGTAGCTACGGATTTCAACTCGGAATAAAATCAACATTTGCCTACACCATGGTCTTTCAAGTATACTCAGCAAGTGGCTGAACATTCACAAGCTGATTTATTTCCAATCACTGTTACTACTTTAATAGCCCAAACCCATTTTATTAAACATGTCTTGTTAAAGCAGAACTAAAAATCACGTAAGGAACTATTAAAAAAAGTACTTTCATGTTTTGCAGCTATGTGGGATTTTAAAAGATGACCTGTTGTGCTTGGCTAAGCCAACTGATTAAAGATGTGTGACAAATCTAGCAAATGAAGTCCTTTTGTTTCCTCCCAAAATCAGAGGGATAAGACTTAAAAAGAGATTCAACACCTGAAGCAAGCTATAAAGAAAGCTTCCCCCAGCTTGCTATAAAAGCCCTGATTTCTACTTTTGTTCCTTCACTATCAAAAACAGTTGAGAGTTACAGAAACTGGATTAAGATAAAACACTCCATAATTAGAAAGAATACCTGATGCTTTAGGGTAATAATTTATTAGTAAGTGAGTCCACAGTACAGAGCAATATGAACCACTAAAAATCAAGATTTTTGCACAAAGAAAAAAAAAAGATGGTGGGAAGATGTATTTCCATTTACATGGGGAAGTCAAATTGCAAGTACTTCTCAGGAATTTTGCCAGTCTTTCAGCTGGTCCTTTTTCCTCTTTCACTGATGTTAAAACCTAAAACACAGAAGTCTGCCATAATCTCTCCCCCTCAACAACTCAGCCTCGCGTTGCCCATTTCGCTATTTGTCTTGTGCGTGCAAGCTGGAGGAATATTACCCGCACCTCTTGAGGAGTCAAATGCCTTGCAGCCGAATGCAATTCTGGCTTCATGCAAATGTAAGATTAGATCTCAGTTACAGCACAAAGATCTCCGAATCAGCTTTCCCTTCTAAATCAAAGGCACCGAATTGGCACAATGTAACAGGTTATCAAGAACCCTAAATTCCCGAAGTTCAGTGTCTGTTCTGTCTCCCTACCTTACCCCTCTAATTTCTCTCCTGCATAAATGCAAGCTATAAAAGCTCCAAGATGTATCCGGAGTTATTTACTTATAAACACACACACTGAATGAAGAGCACATTCAAATCTTTATTTCCACATTAAGATTTACTTTTTGTTTCAGTAAGACTTCCACTTGCAAACACACACACACAGTAAGTATCTCTCTGTTAGGTGCCTAATATGGCCAGGGAAACCATTTTGATTATTCTGCGCCCGTTTATGCATTGTCCTCCAAAACAATAAGATAGAACAGCGAGAAACTAGCAATTAAGAGAGTCTGAATGCACATCGGGAATCACTAAAATCCACACCAGCCAAGTCAGGAACAATATGACTGATGAATAGGCCATATTATATTAGGATTGTTAGCAAGTGTTAAAAAAATTATCCTTAGCAGATGTCCCTTATGACCTAAATATATCGCACAAAGAACATGCCTTTTTTTCCCCTAAAAAAAGTTTTAAGAAATGTTTCCATTTCTATTATTGAATAAAGCTCCACAATGCTGCATGTCAGCTATAAATATCTGCACTGAGGATATCATACTAGACCTACAAAAATGCACGAGCATTTTACTGAAGAGTAAACAATCTATTTTAATGTGGATTTTTCTACTGCATGAATTTATGCTGAACTCAGGCATGTAATCCAATAAAAGAAATCAAACTGCGTATTCAGCAAACAGCGAAACAAAAGACAAGCTGCGTACTATAGAAACTTCTCAACCAACACACCACAAACCAAAACAAAGCAAATGTCTTTAGGTTTGATGGGCAGGAACAACCTTATCTCCAATAAGGGTAATTTTGTACGCACAGCTGATGAGAAGTTATATACATTTACCATTAACTATTACATCTGCAGCTACGCACCCCCAGGTCATTCTTAGTACAGTTTTTAAATAAATTTTTACTTCCCTAATTTTGTCATTATAAAGATTCTGCACATTGACTCATCAGACTACAGCACAAAGTAAGATTTGCTCTGTTTGAGCTCTTCCCATTTCCTCCACATATTTTTGATTGCACCACTGGGTTTAATAGAATTAATCACAAATAATGATAAAATATAGATCTATGCTCTGAGGATTTTTCTCCTTTCTATCAAAGGCTGATATTTCTCCAGAAAATCATTTAAGTTCAGTAATCTTTGAATCGATTTCTTATCCCTTCAAATCCAGCATGTCAGCAGGTTTCCCGTTAGGAAGACAGATTTCAACCAAGTCTATTGCTCAAGGATTCAATTCAAGATTTGGTACTGAACCTTGGGCCAGTAACACATCTTAGTCTATTAAGAAATACAAACACTATACACAGAAATGGCATAATGTGGATTTAATGGAGTTTATACTTTGACAACTTATGATTTTTTTCCAGAAAAGAATAACACTACTTAATTTTTCTAGATTATGCAGTCGTGGAAAATCCATAAAACATTATTAAGCGAGAAACAAGAACTGATGCCATTTCCTGCTCACTAAAACATCCTTGCTGATCTTTAAAAAAAGATTACGGTGACTCTGTTGCAATGCAAGATAAAAAGTGTATTCCTCAGGGAAAAAAATGTTATAGAATAATGAAGTTCATATAAAAAGCTACCATTCTGACAGCCCCCAAAACTGCAGGGATTCACGTTGTTTCTGTTCGCCCCGAGTGCTGTTCCTAGCCTCACCGTTCAGCAACCACTCAGCACCGGTGGGGTTCAAAGCACAGCCACCCACCATCACACACCAGCCTGAGAGCAGGAGAGGGAAGCATCGCTGCGTGCACTCCTACCTGCCTGCAGGGACCGCTGCCAGTTTAAGCTGTTGCAAGACACAACTGTCAGCTCAAAAAAAAAAAAGTTTCATGCAAAAGTTACATGCAATTTCTGCAAGAAATCCACTGTTCAATGCGTTTTTCCATTTTTTTTTGAATTATGCAAATTATGTCCCCAACAACGCTCTTGTTTTCAGGAAAAAGCATCTATTTTAGGTAGTAACTTCAGAACATCAGCACTTGTGCTTGGCCACAAAACAGAATACATCTGATATGGAAGATACCTAAAAAAAATATCTTTTGTTTTATATTTACTACTAATAATTATTTCAACCCATTTTCTTTTTTTTTTTTTTTTTTTTTTACCCAAGATTTTTTGCTTTGAATGGTTGCTCAAAAGAACTACCTGCATTCCCTTTATTTTGACTCTTGGAATAAGATCCTGGCACATGGGGTTTGTGCCGTTTGCTGTGCTTTTCTTCAGCTCCCGCAAGTTTATTACAGCATTCTTTGGGGAAGGAAATGGCTAAATACTTGCATTAGCAGAAAAGGAAAGGGGAGGGGGGAATGGAAAGAGGCAAGAAGGTGTTAAAAGATCATTCTCTTCCTTTTGGTCCAGACGCACTGGGAGAAGTGTTACCAAAAGAACAAATGAGCTGAGAGTCAAAATAACTAGCCAAAGGCGCATGGCAACACATGGACCATGAAAAATCAGTCTCTTAAGAAAGGACCTGCTGAAGACCAAAACAAACCATGCACAAAGTAGAGATAGAGCAATCCAGGCAGTCTAAATGAATGGAAATTTCCACTCCTGAAGCACCTTGTCTAAGACCAAAGATTCATAATCAAAGATGAAGCAGAAAGTTTTACAACAATGGACACCGCTGTCTTCACAGGGTCTGGGTTTCCTTCTAGATGAAGCTCTGTTTCCACCAAACACACAGCCTAAAACTGCTGCTTTCTTAACTTTTCGGCACCCAGGAAGGCGCCTACCTCTGATAGATGACTACAAGCCTGTCTACCAGGATTTCTATATGTTCTAGCAACTGCCTGAAAAAAATCTCCTAAAAAACAAATGGCTATATCCAGACTTTTTTCATGGTACAGCAAAATTAAAATGTTTGGTAAGAAAAAAAAGCAAGTTTCACCCTTGCCATATGTTCAGAGTAATATTGTTTCATAAATGGATCTGTAGTAAAGCAGCTACAAGAATTAGCCGGGACTCTGCTTACAGTAGGAACTAACACAGCAGATATTCTTTACCACAATATTTCAACAAATTAATGATAAAATATAAACATGAGGTCATTTGTATCTGGGTGATCTGAAGCATGGAAGAATATATGATGCTTTCATATTAAGTTTGCATATACCCAAAACTGAACAAATAATACATTAAATGAATTTGTAGAAATCAAAATAACCTTCAGACTCTGTACTCATCAAAAATGAGTTGAAAATACCTTCTGAGTAGTCAGGGAAAATAACCTGTACATTTTTTCTCCCCTAACAAACACAGAGCATAAGGCTGAATATTTTCAAATGACTAACATGAAATTCATAAACTAAACCAATACCTGAAATTAAAAAAAATATATGTAGATTTTTAATATTTTTATTTGCTTATCCTCTTCTGTACAATTTGATTTCTTTAGTTAGAGTTTAGCCTATTGCATTAGCAAGAAAAATCAAATTCAGAATCTGTCATTTGCAGTATTTTACCTAAATTGAAGAGAATAAGAAAGAGAAATTGGGCTTTCATATTGCTGACTACATCAAAATTGCTGCATTTCTGCAAGTGTTGAAGCTATATGAAATATCCATCTAGCAAACCAAACAATTGTATATCGTGATTATAAATAAAGAACACAGTTTAGAGCACACAAAGCACGAAGAAAAATCTTTTGACTTTAAGTTCAAAACTTGCACCTCGAGAAATACTTGAACGCAAAATTTAGGTGGATACAAATCTTCCAGCTCATTTTAGTGCTGCTAAAAGACAGCTGCCTGCAGCAAGCTCCTAACAAATTACTCACTTAAAAGAGATGCTTCTCTAACCTCCTTTTTCAGACTACCAAATGAGCATTCGAAAGCTTACTTTTCAGTAAATTTCAGCGTAACTAGAAGCAGCTAAAGGTTTTTTTTTTTAGGGGCAGTAATAATATCCACCGCGTATGTGGCTTGCAGAAATCAAACAGACTGAAGCTGTCAGGACGTCGGCAGCCGTAAGGTTTGCGTGTTTAAACTCACTCAAGGAAAAGTGTCACGCAGTTTGTGTAAGATCAGATAAAGGATAGCACGGCACGTCTGTGCTTACAGGCAAAATTGCACTGCCTCCTTTTGCAGGGAAGTCTTAATGGGAGCGGACTGAAAATATAATTTTAACATCTGTCGCTTTAAAGAGCGAAATGATTTCTGTGTTTTGATACAACGTTAGATGTTGAACAGAAGGATTTATGTGCTGCTGAAGCACTAAAAATCAATTTTCAGCCCCAGAAGGGCGACAAACACAGCGTTTCGGGGAGCAAGCCCCAGAACGGCCCCGTCTCAGGGGACGCAGCCCCAGCAGCAGGGAAGCCCCCCGGGGCCCCCGCTCTCCTCAGCGGGCACCTCCGCACGGGAAAGGGAAAGGAGGGGAAGGGAAAAAAAGAAAAAGGAGGGGAAAGGAAAGGGAGAGAAAGGAGGGGAAGGGAGGAGAAGTGCAGGGACGGGCAGGGGCGGCCGCCCGGCCGCGGCCCCGACACGAGGCGGGCTCGCAGCGCCCCCTGGCGGCGGCTCCCCTCAGGCCAGCAGCGCGCAACCTCACCGGCCCCTCGCCCGCCCAGCGGCCAAAATCGCCTCAGCTCCTCACCGAGCCCCACACCAAGCCCACAAACCGCTTCATGGCTCTGTACATCCAAATAATAAAGAAAAAAAAATTCTAACTTGCGGTTCAATATTCTTTTTACATAGAGCACAAACTGAACGTTCATAAATGCATGCGCAAACCTGATGTGCTTTTGCCAGCACTTCAACTGAAAATTCAGTATTTCTGTGGTGTAGCTTTCTTCACAAAATACTATTGGTACTTACAGAAAAACATGGTTGAAGAATCGAGGTAAACAAACAAATAGAGCCAGAACAAAGGTTGTGATTTTCATTCAGGAGCTTTGGGTTCATCTGTCCTGACCTTAGTAAAATAACATTTAAATTTCATATATTTAGTCATGGATTTGTTTTTTATAATCGTTCTCTTTTCTTATAAGAAGGGGAAAAATATGAATGATCCTTTCTATTTTGGCCAACTGTTATACCTACATGCAGAAATTTTATCTAAATTATACCTGCCTATTCAGAACAGCCACGGTGCGTTCACATTTGGTCCTGCCAACAAGGACAGACACGAGACAAAAAGTCTTGTGTCTTGGCTATGATCTAATGACATTAGGATTTTTACAGCATTAGTAACAAAAGAAATCCTCCTTCACATCATCCATCAGGTCCCTATAGTTATATATGTACTGTTTGGGAAGATTCTGGCTTGACAATACAGAGGCTTCAAGCAGCTTAGGGGTTCATACCACCTCTCCAATTGTACACACAAGGCTGTTTGTGGAGCTACACTATTAACTGAGTAAAAAATACAGCCTCAGAAGATGGTAGCTTTTTTGTTAAGACAGTTTTTAAAAACCTGGGCCAGTCCACTGAGCACCACCACATCTGCACGCTGTGACAGTACTCTGGGAAGTGTAAGGACTCTCACAGCTTTCATCTTGAAGTCCCTACGGTGTCAAACCACAGGCTTAACTTCAAGAAATGCAGCATCAAGTCCTCCAACAAGACAGGAAGGAACTTAATACAGAGAACACTTAGGTCAGCCTCACTACAGTAGGCAACAGTTCAGAAGCACCCATTCAGTCCATCTTTTTATCTTAAATTACCTCTTTTAAAGCCATGTTTCTTTTAGCTATGTAAAGTCCTCTACTTTCACAAGGATCATGTTATTGCAGGTCACTGTGTTGGCAACACTGGAGATAAGGCTCAGTACTATGAACTGCTGATACCATTGTCTGATTAAAAACTCTGAAAAAAACTCAGTATGGGGGACACACATTTCTCTATATGTAACTGCATTCACTCGAGGCTAAATAAAAGCGATAAAAAGGAAATAGTGCAACATTTTCACAAAACACTCACTGTATTATCTTTAGTTGTTACAGAGTGATGATGCAAGTAAATACAACCTACAGCACAGACTAGATAAATACAAGTACTAGAATCTTTACATACTTCTACTCTGAAAACTGACAAACAAAATTAGCCTTCTCAGGTAAGGATGTAATCATGTGAGTGGAGAAGGCATCACCTTTCCATCTATGGCATTTCAATAGGATTCTGATGAAAATATTGTACAGTTATAAAATGAGAAAAATTTACAACCTTCGAGAACTTTTCATTTATAATTATACAATTGTCTCAAAGTTGCTATTGGCACAATTACTATAGCACTTTAAAAGCTAAGATAAATTAAGGTACTAAAATGTATCAGGTTGAAAAAAAAAATCTGTTTCAAACTACCTTATCAAAATAATGTCTCAAAATTTAGAGTGAATTAAAAGTTGTATACTACATCATTTTCCTGTCCAATGCTATTCATTGAGTAGCTTTTCTTCCTGTTTGAAGAAAATTTATACTCCTTGCATGAAAAGCAAGAGTTAATAACATTGACTGAACGTAACATGCCCCATAAAGACACAATTTGTAGTCCAGAATAGTATGTATTTTCTTCCTAAGAAATAAATCTCTCATGCATTACACCTTTTCTGTAAACCTTAACTGAAAGAACAGCAAACTTCACTCAGACAAAAGCTTTCAAGTGCCCTAAAGTGAAAGGAGTTCTCAGGAAACTAAAGAATCACAAAGACATGCTTGGGTACTGCATCATTTCACTGAAGTGCTTTCACCAAAAATTAGAGCAGAAATCTGATGTTCTCTAAACAGTTTAATCAGGGAGGGGGAAATCACACAAACATAGCATCTTTTCAAGCTTAAGGGATCTCTGCTTTGAGGAATCATTTCAATACCTGTGAGCATTTAAGCACATTAGGAATCAGGAAAAAGCTATTTGAAAGTAAATGGCGGAACAAGAGTCTAGACTACAGCCCCAAAATATGAAAAACTTTGTGCTGAAGCATATTTTGCTGAAGACTCAACAACATAGAACAGTTCTGCAATTTTCCTCCATTAGCTCACACATCAACTGAACTTCACGTACAGCTTTCTAACACAGGTTGTTGGGCTGAAATTCTCCCCAGAAAATACTATGCTACAGCAGGCCATTGTATGTGTTTAAGACTTCCCTGACAGAAAAATCTAGCAAAAAATATTATACTTCATAAAAAACAATCTCAGGAAGATGACACTACAAGAGAAACTTCCTACAATGAGAAATACCTGTGGATTCATAAGTGTTAGACACCCTTCCAAATTTATAATAAGAAATGAATCCTAAAAAAAAAAAAAAGAAAAAGAAAAAAAAAACCTCTCCTGCTTTCTGCAGTTTCCAGAATCAGTCCAAGCTGCTCTGCAAAATCTTACACAAAAAGAAAAAGTGGTTTTGTTGGTTTTGTTTGTTTTTGTTTTTGTTTTTTAATCCAAAATTTCATTTTTAAAGGAATTTTGTTGAGGCTAATAGCCAAAACTTAGTAACAGCTCAGGTATTAGCCATAAAAGACAAAATGGCACCATTTTTGAAAAGCATATTTGAAGAAATACATGTAGATTACTAACTGTTGTTAGTAACAGCTATCTTCTTCCAACTGATTCTTAAATATTATATATTTAAGTACCTATTTCAAGTTTAAGTTAAGGGCATTTTCTTAGCACCCTCATAAATGTGCTTCATATTAGGTTTCCTCAGTTTAAAAAACAAATCATTAGCTTTAATGTCTCTTGCCAAATACTCAACAATTTGTTTGCTCAAGTATCACCCTCTCGTGTGCAAGGTTCATACTCCTAACAATGATCACCTCAAGACCAAAAGGTAAACGAGTATTTTTCAGGTGACACATTCCTACAGCTCCTGCAGAATGATACAGAAGAAAAACTTTAGTGCATTAACTCAGTTCTCACCGTAGCAGATTAGGAGTTTGCCAACATATACCTGCACCCTCAATGCTCTTCCTGCAGGAGGTCAGCTGGGGTAAAATGTCCCTTCAACCTATGCTACAGTCCCCGGATTAATACAAGATCAAGTACGGCTGAAGACTGCCAAGAAATGTGTTTCTCAGGCCCAGAAACATAGACTCAACAGGATTGTTTCTATTCCAATATCTTAGATAAAGGAAAAGAGAAAATTCAAAAGATACACTACACAAGAAGGAAGGACAATATTCAGACTAAAGAGAATAAGAAGTTGAGCACCTTCCTGGGTGACGGGGCACGTAAGTGCAAGAGTTTTTCTTCTTTCCCTTGGTATCTCTGGCCCTAAATTTGTGCAGACACAAAGCCTGTCGTGGCACTGATTTAACTTACAAGTCTTGAGGGGAGGGAGTTGCTTGTTTGGCTTGGGTTTGAACATCCTGAATTTCAAGGTTCTGGCAGATAAGAGATTTTCCTGCTAGGAAATTTGCACCTAAAAAAACTCTTTTGATCTGGCAGAATGCTTGAATAAGAAAACATAGCTTCAGGGAAAACAAACAAGGCATATTTACAAAACATCGCTGTTTTTCCACATTGGCAAGACAGAAGACAACTCTATATTGAGGCTAAAAAGGAACCAAATGCTCAACTGGTTACCTCAAGAGCCATTTTCTTTTGGTTTTCATCTTCCCCAGCCTCTACTACATGGGCCAAAGTGCTGAAGAGGCCATAAGTAAAGGGAATGCAGACTGAACAAGAGTGATGTGTGAATGGTTAGGTCTGTTTAAGTATTTTACCAAGAAGGCAAAGAACTTCTCTGTACCCTAACAGGGCTCAACACAGGCAAGCCCCATTTGTGGCTGCAAATTCCCTACTGATATCAGACCCATGTATCAGCATTACTGTGATAGCTGCATTTCCTATGCTGGCTCCAGTCTGCTTTTCTTCCCTGTGCCTGTAAAACGGGAACAGAAGTCTGCCAAACTAAGGCATCCTGGTGAGGGAAGCTCCACAAGCACTGGCTTTTGCACTTCACTTTATTCCAGGATCATTGCTTACTTACATGATCATAGAATCACTTAGGTTGGAAAAGACCTCCAAGATCATCAAGTCCTACTTGTCAAGAAGAGAAAGACTGGTAATGAGTCACTTTTTTTTTTTCCAAGCAGGAATAGCTGAACCTTGCATGCAAGATCACAGGCATACAGTTTCTGTATGGCAATCATCTTGTGGTGAGATTAATCCATCTCAGAAACTAATTATTTCACTCCTTGCTCATCTATCAGCTACACAGAAACAATTCTGCCTTTTTTTTTCTTCAGGAAGAAAAACTGAAGCAGTCTGCAATTAAAAATTTAGCTTACTATAGCTCTTCAAAGGCTTAGAGAAGAGAGAAACAATCTTTTAGGCTTTCATAAAATGTAATTCTGATTCTCACACCATATTACTCTAGAACAATTAATATTCCCTTGTTTTGTTATTCTTGAAGTTGTGAATTGTACAATCTCACAACAAAAGCAATAAACAACTAACAAACCCTACCAAGCTGTAAGTTTTAAAACAATCTGTTTTAAAAGGTAGAGTCTAAGATTCTTTTGAAATAAGATATTAATTTAATAATACCTAATCTTATTACAAGCAAGAAAAAGCAGTTTATACTTAAAAATTAAGTAATCTTGCTCAAACTGAATTACCAAAATTAGATAGAATCAAGCTTCCAACCACAACTACTTTTGATTATATTGCCTCTTTAGTTACTCTTGAAGTCAAACTGTCTAAGCTCTAACAAAGAAGCATTTCTACGTAGTATCATTAGATAAGCACACACAAAGATTAGAATTGGAAGCCTCTGAAATTTACTTTATAAATTTTATATCATTCTCTGTCAAGTCGACTATACTGACTGACTTTGACAATAAGGAAATATTGCTGGGCCAGCAGGGAAACGCTGAGCCAGATATAAACAACTGATGCTACTTCTGGGTCACTTGGAAAAGCAAAAAAAAATCACACATTTTAAACAGTGCTTCTTAAGCTTACCAAACCCTGCCCTCCAGGCTTTCAGTGAGTACTTAATACATACAAATAAATCCACAGGCAGGAATTCTACATTCATAGGTGCATGTTTGTGTGCATACACACACAAGCACACAGGTATTTCCATAGAAATATGTGAAGTCTGTACAAATTCTGTGCTAGAAACTAATGTAATTTCCTGTGTGACAGTCTTACCCTAAAATTTGTGTGTGTATATATAATACGGTAGCACTATCAATTTCTTTATACTGCAGCTGGACACGTAGGATGGGATTTGAAATTTATACCTCAAGTCAGACAAAAACACTGATCATATACAAGCTTCTAGTTGCTGAGAAAAAACAATCCTTATTTTGCACACGTGATTTTTTTTACCTCAAGTTTTGCAGAACTGTAACCATTACCTTCATCAAAGTCTGCATCATCTTCTGTATGCTGAGGAAAAGGGAAGCAATTGGTGATTTCAAGTCTGTCATCCACCACAAGACCCAGCAGCACTCCCTGGACCACTTCGTTCCCCTGTCCTTCTTCTTGGTAATGTTTAATGATCTTTAACACAACCTAAAAACACAAAGACAAGGAAAATCATAATAGGTAACCATTTTTTTCCTCCAACAATTTTTAAATTCCAAATAGAAAGTCTTAAGTGTTGCGTAAATTGGAGCTGCACACCAAGTAAGCTACTGGCTAAAATAGCAGCAACTTCAATACAGGTTAAAGAACAGCCATTCTAAAATTACAGGGGAATTTAAAAGACCATTAAATGAACAGTCAAAATGCAGTTCTAAACCAATTTTCTGAAACACCTTCTAAAATGAAATATTGATTTTTTGGGGGGCTGAACTTTACTTTCTTGCTGTATCCGTTAAAAGCTGCTTGCAGGGGCAATAAGCTCCCTCCTGAGGGAAACGTTGCACAAGAAACACCATCAAAACACCTTGAAAATAGTTATGCAGAAACTGGTAGGAAATTTTTACAAGGCAGAAAATGCATGTTTTCAAATTATATCTTCTTGCAATTTTACTTCAGATGCTCAAGTAATTTGTATTTGGTAAACTGTGCATTTTATAGGATATTTAATAATGAATGATAAAAGAAAATAGGAGCACAAATTACTTATATTTTTAATAATGCATTTCTCACTTCCTTCCCTAAATTTGAACTCTATGATGAATGATTCCCAGGAGATGATACTGGGAACTGGAACAGTACGGACAATCATCACTCCAAAAGAGTCATTTGCTAGAAATGCTTTACACAAGTAAAATTTTGTTTAACAAGAACTAGAACAAGATAAGATACACTAACCACAAAACGCATACTTGAAAAAAAAAAATTGTATTTGGCCCAGCACAAGTGGATTTTATTTCACCATATCCTAATCCATCCAAGCAAAATGCACCAGAAAGTGTCTGATGACCACATTGTTGTTACGCTACTGCTCTAACGTACACTGGTAAATGCCCTGGTATAATGGATTTCAGCTCAATCAATTTGAGAACAGATTTGGTGCAAACAGTGGTATTTACTGATGGGGGAGAGCTCATATTTACTTATCAGAAACATGTATTTGTCCCTGTATATTTTTCTCTAGCTTCTTCCCAAGTTAGCTAGCATAATTACGTCACAATTTTAAAAACACCCTTAATGAACCAGAGCCATGGTATAGGTTAAATGGGAGATCAAAAGTGATTAGAAAAAAACCTTTACAAATAGATTTCTTTCTTGGGGCAAAATTGGAAGTGAAATGGAAATTAATTCTGAAAAAAAGAGCAACAAACAAGAGCTAAATCATCTCAACTTACCAAATGTCTTCTATCACTGAGAAGACATAAAAAAATATTCAACTTGTGTTTAGCATAGATTAGCTAAGGTTTACCATATATTTGCCACAAGCTCCATCTTCCACAGCCAAGGAATCCATAGAAGAATATAATCCATAACTAGCCTATTAATTAATTACAACATAGCATGCTCTCAATTTGCTAAATAGCTATTTTCAGTATGTTTATAACCCTATAAGCCTCATGTTTTCCACTGATACCCTCTTCATTCATTCTCGAGTTCTCTATGCACATTGACTGGCCCCATTACTATAATTCCTGTTTTCTCACTGATTCTGCTCCAGAAGCATTATATGATGTCAATTTTATCACAGCATTTCTGATAATAATTGCTCACAGAAAGCGGCAGCAAATTAAAAGCGCATGGGCTGTCACAGAGTATCAATGATTTTTCAGGAAGATAAAACCAGGCATTCAAATGCTAACCAAGTCCTCCCATACGCGATAAAGCTGTTACCTAAGTCAGCAGTTTTCCATCTTCAACCTGAAGACCGCAGAAGAGATACAGACCCCAATTTAGGCTCATCCAGGCAGATACAGACCCCAAATTAGGCTCACTTACAGGGTTGTTTTCTAAAGGAGTCTCTAAGAAAGGTAGCAGAAAAGTAGCTCATGAGCTCACTTCTCTGGATTTCACACCCGTTAACAAGCTGCAGAAGTTACGGTTTATGACTGCCCTGGAAAATACATTAGCTACTGAAATCATTTATGAAACGATAAATGATCGTGAAGTCTGAGAAATGCACCCGATGACACATCATCCTTGTTTTCATTCTGTTCTTTGTTCTGGAGAGTTTCAGTTAGCACATAACACACAAGCCTTTAGTAGAGCATGCTCTTAAACTTGGATTGAAAAACCTGCCATTAAAACACTACCATATGACCGATGTGGAAACAGGCACCAAAATGTTTCAGTCCTAAGAGCAGCCCTCCAAATGCAGAGTTTGCTAATCCAGAGCTGATCGCGGTACAAGCAGCAATGCCACGATCTAACTGCATAAACAAATGCTTCAAACTGAGTAAACCTCAAAGAATGCTAACTCATACCTAGGTGTTTCCCAGAAAGATGCTATGCTTATAAAGCATCAGAACAGGAACAGAACGGTTTGATTGGTCTGAAAAGAATCGCACTAATACAACACACTGAACTACAAATCAGTTCTTCCAAATAAAAATATCCCAAAGAAACCTAAATGAACACCAGTATCACCAATCTCTCATCCAATGCTGATTCACTTTCCAAATACTTTAATTCCCATCTACATATTCATCCAATAAGATGTGCTGCCTCTTTGTACAATCTGTTTTAAATACCCTTAGACCCACCACTGCTTTGCCACAGCCACATGAAACGAAGAGCAACCAAGCCACATCCCTGTCATTGCATCGCAGCGACAGCACGTGCAGGGCCAGCCAGGAACGGCTACATACTTGAGTAAAAAACTTGTCAATTTAATTTGACTTACTATGAAAATATATACTTAAAAAAAAATCAGCTGATACCTCTGAACATACAAGTCATGTAACAATCACGTGTGCAACTTCGCAAATACAGTTAGTGTGTAAGAAATATTTAGGCATACAACAGCTCTTTAGAGGAGGTTATACAAATAACTACTAAATAATACTCAAAAGTCCTCCCTGCCTTATGAAGTTAGTCTTCAAAAATACCAAAGCAACTCAATCACTTGGAGCAGCCAACTTGACAGATTTTAACAGTCATTAATCCGTAATTAACCAAAAAAACATGCTTGCAATTCAGCAGCGCTTCTAATCTTCAAAGCACTGCTCAACCATTAAAAATGAAGTCATACAACACAAAAAAAAAAAAACACTCTGAAACTATTAAAACGCTTAGACGTATATTTTAGCTGTATGATGCCAAATTTTAACCGTGGATATAATCCGATAGCGCAGCTGTTAATTTCAGAAGCTTGTATCTTCATACAGAAAGTACTATACCACGAACCGTCAACCAAAACATCTTAAACCCCAGTGGGGATCCTGGGAACCTTCAATTGTGGTGAAAAATCTTCTAACATACCCATCTTTGTATTTCTCCAAAAAGGGAAAACACCAAATCAAAGTGCTGAAGGTCCATACATGAATTCAATGTGGAAACTTTCAGATTTCCAATACCTTTGCTGTGCTTTGCCTTAGAAATACACAACAAGAGACAGGACTATAGGAAATGGCCTCGAGTTGCACCAGGGGAAGGTTTAGGTTGGATATTAGGAAAAATCTCTTCACGGAAAGGGTTGTGAGGAACAGGAACAGGCTGCCCAGGGAAGTCGTCGAGTCACCATCCCTGAAGGTCTTCAAAAGATGCATGGATGTGGTGCTGAGGGACATGGCTTAGTGGTAGACTTGGCAGTGCCAGGTTAACAGCTGGACTTGGTGATCTTGGAGGTCTTTCCCAACCTAAATGACTATGAAATCAAACAGAGCTTCTGCACACATGATGAACCAAGCTGATTTACATTCTTAAATCAAGTATTTAAACCTTTTTGAGTGCTTAACAGTGTTTCCCACCCAAGAAAGCTTTATCAGCACAACCGCTAGCACCAGTTGCCAGTGTCTGGGAAAGGGATGGCAAGAGGGTGTGAATAACCATTTATTACTTAGCTGTTTTCAAATCAACCGTAACAGAGATGGTCATCAAGTACAGATGGTCCCACAACATGTCCATCCCCTCAATATTTAACACTAGGGAAACTGCAATCAGTATTTAGCCTGGTAAAAAAAAAAATAATAATAATAATAAAAAAAGGTCTTGCAAGGTTTTACTGCTAATAGTGTCTGAGTGACTTTGAATGCATTCTGTCACGGTCCTGCAGCCTTCCCCATGGTAATTCTTAAACCTCAAGCCACAAACCTTTACGTTTAAACAGCACAAAACAGGAATGGCAATCTGACTTAAACTCCTAGTCTGGAAAAAGTTACAGAGCAAAAACATGGACGTATTTTTGTAAATGGATAGGTCTGAACTAACAAAACTAACAACACACGCAGCTGAGTTTCAACTGTCCTAAACTCAAAGATGTTTGTGATGCTGCAAAGCTAAAATTTAGACACCTACCTAACACCTGTTAAATGAATTTATAACACCTCTGGAAGAGTTAGTTGATGTGTTAAATAATGTCCAAATGGAGACATACCAATTTGTACATACCCCTAGCTTCATGGCCCTGCCTGCTTTTTCTGTACACACCACACCAAAATCAAATCCACAGTCTGTGTTGTGCTGAAACCAATTAGCTACTCAGAAATGAAGTTTAATTAAGCAGTTCTGAAAGTCGTCAGGTAAGCATGGAACAGCATTGTCTTTAACAAAAACCTGGAGGGTTCAGGGGGTACAGGAAGATACACTGAAACACAGGCAGCATTATCGTTTCTGAAGAGCTCCATGAGGCTTTTCCCCAGGCTATGCGAGTGCTTATCCTACACTTACAAAATACAAGTTCTGGAAGGTGACCAAGCTGAAACTTGCCTCGAGCTGATTGTCTCCTGGCTGTAGCACTGCTTGATAAGACAGTACAAAAGTCTCACAACTTTTCCTAGCAGGAGAAAAACTATGAAGAAATTAAGGATACCACTGCAATGGCTAAGAGTAAAAAGAGAGACGTGTGTGTGTGTGTGTGTTTTTCGAATACACATACTACCCTCCTGGATGGGTAAGGTGACAGATCTTCACCTGCATATACCAAAAACTCTGAATCTGTGCAGTCCACACAAACTTCTCCTAGAAGGTGTGGACAAACCACGTCAAAAGCACGACTCAACAGGTTGATGTCCTGACCTTTTAGTTGGTGTACATGAATCCTCACGAGACTGCTTCTACAAAGTACTGCCATCAGGTGAACTGAAGGTGAGGTGGAACTAAATTTTCCACATAATAACATTGAAAAATATGTTTATTTGTATTGATAATCAAACCTTGAATTCACTTATGTGAATATTCTAGACCATTTGATTTTTTTTTTTTAATCTTATTCTATGGTGAAGATTTTTTCAGCATTTCCAACACGGAAGGTTGGAAACCACCCACCCCACCATCTTAATGTTGGAATAAAAAGCTCCTACAACAGTTAGACCGCAATTTTAACTCAGAAGTAAAAAAAAAATAAAAATTATCTGAATAGACTGTACTATAAATCTAAGGCCAAAAGGACAAGACTTAGTAGACCTGAAAACCAAGGTAGCTTTAAAACAAAATTATTTCTGAATTTCTGTTCAGCAAGAAGTTCAAATATAATGAGACCAACCCTCGCTGCTCTGTACAGTGAAGCATAATAGTTGTCCTTTGGTTCGAAGGCCTCAAAAAGCTCACATTTTACCCTTATCTTGACTGACTAAAGCCTTAATACCAACATTTACAAAGCCTTTGAAAATGCAATTCCTGGAATCATAAGCTTGCATTTTCTGTCACTCAGCAGCTAATAAATACCAGACGTTAAAGCCTCATTTCTGAGCTTGACAGAAATTTGGTGCTTAAAACCAGGAATTCCACAGGAGGCAGAGCAAAGCCACGCTTGCCATTTCAAACCATCGCAGTCAGGTGCAAGTATCAAAATCTCCCTTTTGATGGGAGACTGGAAGTTCCCTGGAGCTGAGCTGGAACTCAGCCGCTACGAACAATGCAAATTGATCAGAGGTGGCCCTCCAGCAGGGGATACCGCATGGGTTTTCATACTAAAATTATGAATCACAGAACTCCCTGGGTTTTGCCTCACAGAGGTCCTCAGTGCCAAATCATCTGATGGGAAACTGAATGGAAAAATACTGGATATTGAACTGTAGGTTTTGAAAAAATACCTTCAATGTTCTTGTACTATTTGAATACTTCTGGGTACTGAGAAACATACGAAGAGTATCTAAAACTTTATTCCCTGGACGCATTATTACATCAGTTGGTACCACATCACCTGCTTGGTTTATAAACCTCAAGATCTCAGAAGATTTAACTACAGACGGGCATCAGCGGTCTTCAAAAAGGAGCGCAGCTTCAGAATAATCCATACATTGGGCTGAAGAAAACTACCAAAACCCTAATGGATTATTGATTTGACATCAGTTATTTCGAGTCACTTCTGCTTAGTTTATGAGCCATGCCACCGTGGAATTATAGGGCACCTGAGGAATCTAGATGACTTTCTGTATCATCTCCTGCCTCGTATGGTGTTTAAAGCCTCTAACACCGCTTTCCTGTGGGTTTGTTTGCTGCAGGGTTTGTTTTCGCTTGTTTGTTTTTATTTTATTTCTCCCTCAACAGAACAAAAGAGGTGAATACATCCATACACAACATTAAGTGAGAAGAATACACCTCGCCACTTGCTCAGTAAGCAGCTGAATCAAAGCACGACTCAAAGGCAGTGGCAGTTCAAGGCCATTATCACTGCTTCCTCTGCATTAACTGGTTACGTGAACTTCTTGAGGCATAGTTGGGAAATTGTATCCTATTTACCCTGTAGCTCAGTCTAGAAAAAGCAGGCCGGGATGTTAACTTTGCCTGCAGCAGCCCATGCAGCGCTGTGCTCTGTGCATGTAGCTCAAGCAGCAGTGGGATCACCCCAGGGTTGTGCCTGCTGCTGAGCGCTGCTGGCACCACATCAGGACTCCCTCCAACCCCCCCAAAGCCAGCAGGGGCTGGGCAAGAGGTGTGGAGGGGACATCGACAGGGCAGCCGGCCTAAACCAGCCGGGGGATATTCCATACCATGGGGTGTCACACTCAGCAATACAAGGTGGGTGCTCTCGTTAGGAAGATGCCTGTCCTCCCAAACTGCTACAGGTATTGAGGCACTTCAGTACATGGCTGAACATCGCTCGATGGGAAGTAGAGAAATATTGTGTGCTTCCATGTGGCCTTCGCTTGTTTTCTCCCTCTCCCTTCTCCCTTTAAATAATTCTTATCTCAACCCATGAGACTTCTTTTTTTCTTTCCAGCATCCTTTCTTCTCCTCCTCTTTGTCCAAGGAAGGGCAGTGGGACAGCAGTTGTGGTGGAGTTCAGCTGCCCAGCTGGGTAAAACCAGCACACACGTTCATTGAAGACCAAAAGGTTCAACTACCCCCAGGCAATGCCCCAAGTAAAACACTTAATAAGCATCCCATCTTCCAGTTGTTTTATTTCTCCTTTTAGCAGGAACTAATTCCAAACTGCTGCAGTACAGGAGCTCTGGAATATCCCTGCAAGCAAGAGGGGAAAGCCACCCCAACAAAACCAGGTCTTCCTCTACAGCAGGTACAGCCTCCTGAAGGCAGTGGCCATTCACACAGAGCAAGTCAGGCTCACTGCAGGCACTGCCAGGTGAATTGACACCCATTTACTGGAGGCACACCCACCTGCTGCTCACACATGCTAGCTTCTCATCCAGTTACTCAGACACTTCAGAAACTGAAGGAATTTAAGATTATAAAGCCTACAAAAAAAGCTGCTCCAAATTATAAAAGTAACTGATTCTATTCAAAACCAGGCATGTAACATGGAACAAAACATTAGTTAGCAACTAGAAGTAAATCTGGTAAATATCTAAAACGTAAAATGAAAAAAAATTGCTGCTGACAAACAGGTAGGTGGAATTTGGCTTGCAGAACTGAAATAGTACAGACACAAAGTCTGCTGCTGTGCAAATGCAACACGAGAAGGGGAGATCACTGGGTAGAGGCTTGTCTGTTTGTCACAGGCTGTGGTTTTTTTCAGCTCTCTCAGGAACTTGAGTTAATCAGCTAATGTCTTGTAGGCACCACGAAAGACCTGTTTAAGTCATTCACTTAGGTTCAAGTGAGCTGCTTGTTCCTGCAAGGGAAGGAAGTTAAAGGCAAACTGCAACGCACCAAATGAGACTGTCATTAGACAGCAGAGAAAATAGTATTAAAGGCAGAAACACACCAAATGTAAATCAAGGCATCTTTTAATTAACAGACCAGTCTCTTCCTGATTTCTGTGTCCCACCACATTTTCATTTATCTTTTTTGACTGCACAATGGTGCGGGTTAACAACCATCCCAATGGTTATCTACAAGCCATTAGTATACTTTAATTATTGCCTCAACATCAGTAAAAATGCACCATTACATCCGTGTATTTAAGCTCTCCATCGCCCTGCTCACACGCTCGTGTAAGGCGTTTCTCTGCAATGCAAAGTTTCCTAACAAATTTCACAGTACGTGGATCCATCCTTATTTCCATGGAAACCACCGGGGCCACGGGCACTGCAGAATAACTTTCTTGTAGAAACATTTCTCTAACACAGCCCCAGGATTTCAATCATGCGAGCAGCAGGGCATTAGATGTTATTACCACGCTGTTAGGAGGCAGCGAGAGGGCTGTAATAAGATAAACGGCCCAAATCCTACTAGTTACAAGCGGGACGGAGCATTTCACCAGCACTACTTAGCATATTACTTCTAAGTCACAAGATTCACAGCACTCTAATCTTTTGAAAGCTGAAAATTTAGCATTTCAGGCAATTTTTCTAAACTGCCACCATAGTTTAGACTCATTATTTTTAATGAATTCAATACACAACCCTCATTTTTAGGGTGAGAGCTGATGAACACGCTCCTGTAGAGCGCACACAGAAATAGTGAAGGCAGGCACAGTTTCAAGGCTTCGTACACCAGAGCCTTACACAACATGTATATATTGTGTAGTAGTAAACTGCCATTGTTGAATTATTGGAGTGTTTATTGAACTAGCAGTGCATTTGCAAGCAGGTTTACTCCTAAGCATCAACTTCCAGCAGTTTCCCATTAAATGATTTCAAGATGACAGCCACAAGCAGCAGCAGCCAATTTTACTAATCAATATTTTCAATCAAATTGTGCAAAACTACTATCATTTTGAAGCTGAAGAGAAACTGCAAGAAAGTCACCCTTATCTATTTGGCCTTCAAAAACTAGTGAAATAGGGTATAACTTGGCAGGGGGAGGGCTGGTTTTCACCACCAACTGATCCTTTGCAAAGTCCATCATAACCTGCTCAACACTACAGGAATACACGTACTGTTTGACAGCATGTCTTAAAAAAGATGACCTCCACGTGCATTCAACAGATGCTTTTAAGTAGGCAGTAAAATCCCTGCTAGATGTGACTTGTACGACATTTTAATCATTTATAACCTTTTGCATGACGTGTTTTCCACATTCAAGCACTTACCCTTTTGGACAAACTCTTGATTATGCACTAAAGGACTGAGATCGAAAAAGATTGTCCTAGTAACAGTAGTGCAATTCTGAGAACAGACTGGACAGGGTCTCAGCTTTCCTGGGGACTTAAAACATAAAATTGCAGGAGGAAAAAAAAGCCACCAATAATGAGCTATTGTTGGTAACCTTCAGCTTCCCCATAATTCAGAGAGACTTGCTTTTGTACCTCCATCTGAAAAAGGAGGTGTGAAAACCACTTCTGAAAGAGCTCATTTCTAATAATAGCTAATATTGGTGTTTAATCTCCCTGCTAATATTAACATTCTCATTTTCTCACTGGGAGAACCAATGGATAAGGTAGTACAGCCTTCTGTATTATCCTCAAACACTGATTTGATAGCTGA
This sequence comes from Aythya fuligula, assembly GCF_009819795.1. NCBI lineage: Eukaryota > Metazoa > Chordata > Aves > Anseriformes > Anatidae > Aythya > Aythya fuligula. The sequence goes on from NC_045560.1 coordinate 145,011,225, forward strand.
AGTAAATACTGTGTGCCATCTTAAAATAAATTTAAAAGCTTTAACACTGCTGATTTTCAGTATCAATAATGTAACAAAAAAATGGAGTGCTAAGTGCTGAGAACTCAGCCCTATGTTAACAAAGGAGCTTGCTTATTGTCCTCAGATCTGCGTATATAGAGAATACAGACAAAAAGCAACTTATACCTCCAACAAAGATACTGAACACGAAACAGACACTTTCTTAACACAAAAAAAATATGTCTACTACATACTGTACAGCTACAGGGCTCTGTGGAACAGGAAGGATGTGCAGCAGGCAGACAGCAAGGCAGGATATAATGTTTAAGAAAAACAGCAGAAACTGCCAAGCTTTATCTGCTCAAAGCAACATCCCAACCCTCCTTTTCCAGTAAAGGACCAAATATTCATAATAGAAAATTAGCCTGTTATTGCATATACACAACAAAATTCAGGTGCATCTTCAAACTCCAGTGAACAACAAGTCTTTATTAACTTTAAAATTAGATTAAGCCATAAAAATGAATAAAATGCTTATCTGAAACAAGCATACACACACAAGTAATTCGAGAGTATTCCTACACTTATTCCTAAATAACCTTGTGCGTGCATGTTACACAAGACATTATCAAGGTTAAATAACTTATATTGTCTTTGCTTCGTATTCTTGATTTTGGATTATTGAATAATCCTACAAAACACTAACAAGACAACTACACAAGCATGAAATTTTCCAATTGCACATAAATATGTTTACTTTCCATTAAGATGATACCATGTAACATGCAGTAACAATTGAACTGCTAAGCACTGGTGTTAAAGCAGACGTGACATCTATAATCTTAACACTTCCCGAAGATTTAAAAATGCAGCATGCTCAGACTGCCATCACTGAGAATACATTTTGAGCATGCATGTAAACAAGGGAAAATAATATGCACAGGAATCAGATCTAAAAAAAATATCTGGCAAAGAAAGATTAATAGGAAAGAAGCCAGCAGCAATAAATTGAAAATACATTATCTTTTTTCAAAGACCAAAAAAAGAAAATGACTTTCTCCTCTTCCAAAACCTTTCATGAAGTCTGTAAGATTTGTTTAAAGGGTGGAACTATTAACTAAAAACTATTAGATAAGGCATAAAAGACGTTTGTTTTATATGTACCACAAAAGGCCTTTCAGAATCTCTATCTCTTGCCAATGTCCTGCTGGATCTTACACTTCCCTGAACTATATCACGCTGCATGACAACTGCAAAGATCTAATTTTATTACAATAAAACAAAAACCAAAGGAACATGTTTAAAAATATTTCAGTGTGCAAGAGGGCAATGTACTGCCTCAGCAGCTAACCCGGCTACTTTCTCCTCTCCAGTCTTAGGCAGCTCAGTCAAAACTAACACCTGCAATAAGACACAAAGGTAATGTTTACTAGCTCTTTTGTTTCTGATGTGACACTTTCATCATTAAAACGTAGTGAATTATTTGATATTTGGTGGCAATATTCTCCTTAATATTAAAACAGCCCAGTGGGAACCAACAGAGCACAATACACTGTTTTTAAGAGCTATGCATACACAAGTACAAGGCGAGAGACCGATGTGCACATAGCAAGAACAGCAAATAACAAGGAGTTTGACTGTAAATGACAGTAGCACAGAGGGCAACATATTATTTCTCCTTGCACACAGGAAAGAAAAGGCTGTTTTGAAATTATATTTTCCCCTTCAAGTCTGAAGCCTAACACTGTTCAACACATTTAAACCACCTCCACGTTTAGATTAACTCCTTTTGTCAGCACACCAGTTTCACAGTACGAAGTGATACCAGATGTTTTAGCTTTAAATGCCTCACTGGAGTATACTTACCGTGACATTTAGTAGATGCTGAGTGCTCCAATGCATTCTTACAAATCATTTAAAGTTTGTGCTTTGTTAGCAAGTATACCTGCTACCCACTGAGAAGAGATGCTGAAATTTTAATCCTCAAACCACCTCAATGTAGGTGCTTCAGCCATTTTAAATTAAGAAATCTCAAAGGGGATAATGTCTATATTTAGGAGTGTAATTGATGGCAAGAGCAACAGCTTGGAATAAATAGCAAGTCTCTTCCACACTAGAAGAAACCACTCACAGACCAAGGACTGGAGGAACACTAGGTTAGCAAAACAACAACAACAAGAAGATTTTGTTTGTTTTAAATAGGAATGTGCCAACATAAAAAGGGGAATAAAGAACACAGATCATATTCTTGGCACACTTCATTCAACTCCCTACCACTTGGATTTATACGGCTGTTGCTGTGGTAACAGACAAAGCTGGCTGTTGTGGTTTCACACTGGTAGGCAGCCAAGCACCACGCAGCCGCTCTCACTCCCCCTCCTCGGAAGGATGGGGAGGAAAATACAACAAAAAACTCATGGGCTGGGACAGGAGATCACTCACCAATTACCTTCATGGCCGAAACAGACTCAGCATAAGGGAGATTAATCTGATTTATTGCCAATTAATAACAGACTGGAGCAGGGAAAGCTAAAAGCAGTCTAAGAACACCTTCCCCCTTGCCCCCCATCCATCATCTTCTACCTCCCCCTCAGTGGTGCAGGGGCATGGGGGCTGCAGTCAGTCCCTGACACTTCGCCTCTGCCGCTTCCTCACGGTCCCTCTCTGCCCCTGCTCCCCATGGGCTCCCTCCCACGGGATGCCATCCTTCCCGAACTGAGCCTGCAGGGGCTGCCCACAGGCAGCAGCTCTTCAAGCACTGCTCCCACACGGCTCCGTCCCACAGGGTCCATCCCCCAGGAGCAAACTGCTCCAGCACGGGTCCCCCATGGGTGCTGGCAGCTCCCCCCAGGCCCCCCGCTCCTGCGTGGGCTCCTCTCCACGGGCTGCAGCTCCGGCCCGGGGCCTGCTCCTGTGGGGGCTCCTCCACCCATGGGGGGGCTGCAGCGTGGAGATCTGCTCCATGTAGGACCCATGGGCTGCAGGGGGACAGCCTGCTCCACCAGGGGCCTCTCCCCAGGCCACGGGGGAACTGCTGCTGCCTGCCTGGAGCACCTCCTGCTGCACTCACCTGCAGGGCCGCTTCTCTCATGTTTTCCCACTCCTCTCTCTCAGCTGGTGTGGCACAGCAGTTTTTTACCCCCCATTTTCTTCAATCTGCTCTCCCAGAGGCCCAACCAGTGTCATTCCGTGGCTCAGCTCTGGCCAGCAGCAGGTCCCTTTGGAGCAGCTGGAGCTGGCTCTGCTCTGACATGGGGCAGCCGCTGGGCTCTGCTCAGAGGCCACCCTGCTCCTCACTACCAAAACCTCACCACCCAAACCCAACAAGTCAAACACTGCAGAACATTTTCCATAGAGTGCTATTAATCCTACCAAAGTGTTACCAACAAACTTAGCTACTTGGAGAAGGAAGGGGTGAGGAAAAAAGCCCCCAAATTTCACTGGCACTTCCACTAAGCCTGAAAAAATTGAAGGTATATTCCAGTGAGGTTCTTTCTTTTACAACTTGGTAGTACACATTAGTACTCTCCCTTCTGAATGGAAGCACTGCTTCATCAGCATGCTCCCCTCTGGGTTATATTCATGCAACTCATCATACCTGAATATTAATACAATGTGTGTACATAATATGGAGATATGTAAAATCACCCAACCAATACCAAATGTCTGCATGTTCTCCACCATTCGAGTTTCCAGGAAGACATCCAGCTAGACTTCAGTTCACACACTCTCAGTCTCTACTTAATCTGACCTACATTTTAAAGAGACCACACTTTAAGATACCATTCAGACTTCTTTGGAAGGACACAGAAAACAAAATGCAGCCTGAAGGACACACGGTCCTAAAATCCCTTTCTGCATGCAGAGCTGTACAGAGAGCAGCAAGCAGAGCACACAGCCTGGGCATTTTTTGCAAAGTCTTCAGATTGGATAAGGAGAGAGGAAGAAACCAGAAGGAAAACTGGAAAAGCACAGTCTTCAAAACTTAAGAAAATGTCAAAAATTAAGGCAATTCAATACAGGCTTCTTTCATTATAAATTTTAAATGAAACGTACTTAAATGCTATGGAAGTGTATTGCTTTCCTTCTGAGCATCTCAAAAGCTCTCCTTAAAAAAGTATTCAAAGATGAGTCTTGAGAACTAATTACCAGGAAATGTGATCTTGTGTTTTCACTTACTGTGATCAGACAAATCATCTTCAAGAGCCCCTTACCCCTGAAGCTACCTAGGCCTTCCTTATCAACAGCTGGGAACGTGATCCTGTTTATCATATACATGTACTTTCAGGGCAAAAATAGCTGGTAATAAGAAAACAAGGTACAAGCAACTTAAATACCATGACTGCAAGTAAAGTAACTATGGAAAAAACAGCTCAATTTTCTTTAAGGCAGGCTCACAAGCTTTTATGTAGATTAGAACATAAAAACAACAAAGCTCTTCATACCACAAACAAGAACACAAACCATTAAGCACACTACATCACCAACCCAGGGATAATGTAATGAAGCTTAAAGTAACAACCTTGGAGTAAGTCAGTCAAATCTCGTATCTACACTATAGCCACACTAGTGCAAATATAAAGCCTACAAGTATGTCTGGACAATGGCTAGAAGTTACATTTAGGCCAACGTGTGTTTATATTTTATTTAACTAGACAAGGATATCTTAAGATTTAGCTTGAGTTTATTGCAAATTTTAAAAAATGTGCCTCAATACATATTCAGAGAATTAAATAGATAGAATATTACCTGACACTGGAACACCATCTGGAGTATTAATAGTGCCTCTATACTTCACCTCCGAGTTTGATGGCCTAAAGATTTAGGCATGCTGCTATCCACAAAGGCTTCTGCTGAAAGCTTGGGCAATACTCACTAACTCCAGACTAGCAATTTGTTACTAGTATTAAGGTTTTCCACATTAACAACTACAAAGATAAAGGAACAGCAACCTACAGTAGTTTTGAGAAGTCTATATAAGTTTTACTACTTCCTACAACACATAAAATTTATGCATAATGGCCATAAATGTGAAAATGACTCCTACACAATGGTTTAATAAAACAGGAAATATCATTTCTTTTAATGAAGCAATAAGAGCAGCTAGCATTTTAATGCATTATCATGTTGTTATGGTTGTAATTACATCGCTACGCAGGAGCAATAAATGAGGAAGCCTTATTGTCCAGTCAATGTTCTCCAAAAGTATCTCTGAATATAGTTTTTGAATGCATATATATATTCAACAGAGGTTAGAATTAGATTTAAAAAGTCATATATTGGTGTTTAAGGATTTACTTGGTTGAGAAGCTGTTTTTCTGCAAAAAACATCTCTGCAGTTACTCATTGTATGTTTATTCCTGGAATATCCTCGCATAATGCAGGATATGCAAAAAATTAAACAGCTTCCCAATAACAATGTATTTCTGTGTGACTACTCAGGAGATAAACATGATAAATAAAAAGCACTTAGCTGGTCTGACAGCCAGGACACTTGCCTTACTAAAAGATCCCTGTTACCCAACCCACAATTGTTATTTTTGCAGAAGAAAGCTTCCATGTGCCCATTATCCTCATACTAATGGTCTGACATGGCCCACAGCCCACCAGATACAGTAACTATGTTGCTTAATATTAGTTTGATTTCTACATGACATCAGCTTTCATGCTTACCTAGCAAAAATGTTATTCACCCTACCTGATCTCACGTCTCCAAGAGACACAGCAGCTTGTCCCCATTTTTACAGCTTTACACCTTGCCTACACTACCACTGAAATTGTGAGATGTGCAGAAATGCACAGAGGAGGCCCTTGGTGCAATCCTAGTTGAATAGGATTAGAAGTTTCACTACAAAAAGCATTCTAGAAAGTCTCCAAACCTTGGTGGAAATTCAGAAGCTCTTATTAAAGCTACAGCACACTTCATGAAAAATTTAAAAACTGGATGATCTGTAAACTTTTTCCATGGCATGCCTGAAAGTTTCACTTTGTATAAGCTTACCTGAGAGTGCAAGTTCACAAGATGAGGCTATGAAGCAATGGAAAAACAGCACACAAACGAAGAAACACAGGGTCACCCAACAGCCTGCTGCAGGCAGGAACACGATGTTATGCTGAGCCTAAATAATATTGGCATGCATATGATTACTTTATTTTAAAAAAAAAAAGGAATACTGCAAAAATTAAATGAAGAGTTACTACAAACTTGAAACAAGGTTCGGCTGCAGACTCCCATTGCAGTGATGCGCCCAAGTGGAACACAGGGCTTCTTAAGGACAAACAAACTTGCTCCAGTTACTCTCACTGTCACGGTGCAGTTGTTTTAGTATCTGAGTTTGTCCTCTTTGCCTCATTTACTCACTTTGCTGTGTGAGATACACAATGCAAAGGCCCTGCAGAGCAAACAGCTGGCACTTGCACAGTTAAGGGCTATATTCTGGTGTATGCGCAAAAGACCCCAAATAAAAACTGCAAGAGCAAAACATCCATTCTGAGAAAGACTTAGAGATAACAAATCCAGCAAACACAGTTCTTCACAATATTTTTATGGTAGCTCTTATTTAAATGTCAAGAAAAAGTACCTTGATCATTAACCCAGTGGGTACAACAATAATTTCCTTGTCAACCTCTCTAATTTTAAATTCTCACCTGAAGAGAAGACAGTAACAGCGTTCTGAAGAAGCCAGCAACATCCCACTTCCTACAAGTTGTAAGATGTAGTGTACTTACATCTGATGTAGATGTAAGTGTACTTACATCTGAAACCCTGCACCACACAGGCTCCTGCATCTCGTAGTATGATCCTAACACTGAACACTAACAGAACTGTGGCATGGAGATAATAAAAAGTCAGATCCCATATGACTACAGGACTTAAAGGAAAAAGAGGAAAGATGGTGTTTGTTAGCATTAAGGAAACAAACGTGAAGATTTGGAAAAAAATCAGAACATTTAGGTTGGAAATGAGCTTCAGGATCATCAAGTCCAACCATCACCTAACACTACAAGTCCACCACTACACCACGTCCACACATCTCTTATATAGGTCACTTAATTGCACAGGTAAGTAACCATAAAACTGCCAGCTCTACTCAGCTAGTCCCAAAACCTCTTTCAATAAAGGAATCAGTACTACCAATATTCCAAAATTCATCAGCTTACAGCTTGAAGTTTACTGAACCTCATGGAAGCAAAGTATCAGATCAGTGAAACAGATCAGATTAATAACAGCAGCTGAACTCTAAAAATTCAGACCAGCACCCCCAAAGAATCTGAATGACTGCGATAAACAGGAGACCAACAGCATCTCTTGGAGGGGGGAAAAAAAAAAAAAAAGCAAATTATGAAATAAATGTAAAGCAATGCCATAATTTCAGATAGGGTAAAATAATGACTACACCTCTGGGGTCAAATCACAAGTGACACCTGAGGTGTTTGCTACTAAGAGCCACTCACCCATGGAACTGAAAAGCTGGCAAGCTTAGAAGCATGGGAGAAATACAAGTTCCAAGGTCAGGCACAACCTTCTCTACACTACACCCATAAATTCTGTCAGAAACACTCAAGCATTCAAGCTCCAATATGGTGCTCATGTATCTGGACACCACTATCTACACAAAAATCCAGAGGCTTCCAGGAAACATACAAGGCTACACACTGCTGCTACTTCTCCATTCAGCAAGGAAAAAAGGGATCAGACAACCTGTTGAAAACAATTAACTGGGCAGAAAGCCTTTGTCCTTTCCTTCTATGCATTCTTCCCTCTCCCACGTGCACCCCCCAGGTCTGTGCTTCTCTTCCTCCTCCATGGCTGAAGCTTAGGAAAAGCATGCTATAATCCCTGCTTCCCATGAACCAGTGAGCAGAGACAACATTTAATTACCTACAAGGGGCAAGACATCCTTGGTGTCTGGTCACAACCACATCTCTTTCCATCTCTAAGCAATGCCCCTGCCATTAAAGGCAGTTACAAGCAGCTGTGAATGCAGCTGGACATCCAGAACCAGCTGCCCTGAGCCACCACCAGGCAGGTGACTGTGCACAAGTTCCAGAGACAATCAGAAATCCAGGCAACTTTTAGTCTTTCCGGGTCTGAGTTGTTTAACATCCCATTCTCAAGTGGCAAAAGGTGATTATAAGGTGACCTTAACTCTGTCACAAAGAAAAACTAAACCAGATCTGCTCAAGCTAATAAAACAGAGTAAGATATTTTAAATCTCATCATCTTGCAGCCGAGCAGCTAGTCATATGTAAGCATCACTTGACTCTTGAGTTCGCAGCTGTAGTAGCAGAAAAGGGTACAGACTTGTGCTCTTCTTCCTGTCAAATTGTGAAGGCTGGAAAATTACATCCACATTTCATTTCAGAACGGACTTCATAAGAAAAAGCACTCAGGTGCTTCATTCAAGTTACCAAGTGTCTATAATGTGACACCTTCCTGAATCTTCCTAAGCTTTTGTACTATTATTTTGTGGAGCACACTAATAGAGTGCTAACATTTTTTTAAAGTTACATGGACTTAGCCAATCTTAACAGTCAGGATTTCTTTGTTCACTTTTACTTCCACCATGACTGTGGTTTTTAATTTACTCTTGCACTACCTGAAACAAAAATGCACATGAACTAAATCCAAATGGCACCACTGCATAATAAAATAAGGAAATCATCAGATTAAAATGAGAAAGAAGTTAAATTAGGCACAAGTAGAGTATTTTGTAGTTAAGAGGAAGCCAGACATTTAGAACATTTAGAAGCTGACATTTAGAACTTCTCCAGTACCAGTATTATTTTCTTTTACTGTTCCGCTGAAATCCTTCTTTCTGGAAGTACTTCTGTATTCTCACACACACAGAAGACTGATGCATCTTCTATTTTGTATAAGCAAATCCAAACCAACCTACATGTCTGTGCCTTTGTTTTCAGAGCAGCTCCATCTGACAGCATTACTGATGTCACCAGCAGGACATGTGGCGCCAGCAGAGGGAAATAGATCACTGACTGCCTGACTCCCACCACTTCATCCCCAGTTCTGGCATGTCATTACTCTGGTCAAGGCTAATTAAGGCCCATTAGTTTGTGAGAGAACAGATGAGACGTTCAAATCAGCAGGAGGCTAGAAAAGTTTTTAGCAGATTTTGAGTAGAACAAGCTTAGGACTTGGGAGCCACTTTAGTTACAAGGCGAGTAGATTTATGCTTCTCTTCACCCCCGGCACCACAGCAGGTTGTGAATCTCACTGCTAGCATCCTGAGAGAGCTCTGTGTAAGATCCATTGAGATCATCTGCAGGTGGAAGGGTGAAAGCTTTCCAGTGCTTTCAGTAAGCCACCTTCACCTCTAGACAAGAGACACTAGCACAGTGTATCTGAGTAACAAATGAAGACAAGATTAAAAAAAGAAAGCAAAAAGCATTGCTGAACATGTGCTGGATAGTCAGAAGGATACCACCAGGGCCACTCACACCTGATGTGAATATGCTGTAGTTCACAAGGTAAATTACACATCTGAGAGAGAACAGTTTTGAAATATCTGTTCTGTTTAGTTAAGAGAGAGACAAAAGAAATCACATCTAATAGTTATTATTAAACCGAAAATTGATTTTAAAAGTTCCTACACTCAGAGAAATTGAATTAGAGGTGCCAGCCTGTGTTCTGCTCACTTTTTTTTTCCAGTGTTCCCTCGAACTTGTTAACAAAAAGCTACAGACACACACATACACTGGAGTCCATCTGTTTCTAGCCTGTTTGCAACAGCAGCAACCCACTGTCAGTTGTTGGTTTTGGGACTACAAATAATGACTGGTCAGTATTCATTACCCCTTTGGATAAGTCATGTACACTGAAGCTGTAAATACCTAGACACTGTACTGTAGAAATACTCTCAGCCATTACTTCAAATGTTCTCTTCCCAACCATAAGAACCTGCATAGAGAAATAAATTATTACTCATCTTCCCAAACATTTACTGAACTGTAACTTTGGAATAACAAGGGAGTCTACCCCTAATTGATGCCAAACAGGTTTTTGAACACTTGTCCCAAAATGGTGAGCTGCTCCCATTACTATTATATCAACCCTTCACAGTGCTCCAGTGACTCCTGGCAAAGATAATGAAAAAGTAAACAACGTTTATGCTCTTAAACACTCAATAAATTATTTATTTTCCCCACTCTGTGATATTTCTGAGTACTGCCAACTGCAGATAGGAACTGACACAGCGAGTACCAGCAGCAAGACTGAGAACCAACTTCAGTAGACACTTCTGCTCAAGGTCTGCGTGGTCAGTTCAGAAACAGCCCCGCTAGAACAGCTTCACTCTGGCTTTTTATCTCTTACTCATAAAACGCGGTAAGCTGTGGCCAGCCAGACAAAGAAGGTTAAAGGCACAAGGGATGAAGGCAAACCCAGTACGCCTGCCAACACCTCCCACACCTCCCCGCAGCGCTGGACACGCACGGAGGAAGCACAAAGCGAGGGCCCTGGAGCAGAGCAGGGTTAGGGACAGAGGCAGAGGCTGACAGCCGGGGAGGCGCTGCGGGAACGAGCCCGGGCCGCGAGGCCGCCGCTGCTCCCCAGGGCCGCCGGGGCGGGCACTCACCAGCCCGTCGATCTGCACTTGCTTCACGGCCGCGTCCCCGGCGGCGGCGGCCTTGCCTTTGCCCTTGGAGGCGCCGAAGCCGCCGCCGGCCGCGCCGGAGCCCTCCTTGCGTGCAGCCATCCCCACCGACACCCCGCCGGAAAGAGAGAAGCGAAACCCCGGAAGCGGGGCTTTAAGGCGCGGCGGTGCGCGGCGAAAAGGCTCCGGGCGGAAACACCTCGGAGGAGGGAGGAGGGGGAACGGGGCGCGCATGCGCAGGGTGTGGAGGTGGTGGGGGGAGCACCTCCAGGAGGAGAGGGGGTTGGGAGCGTTGGATTTGAGCTTGAAAAAAATAAATAAATAAATAAATACATACATACATAAATGGAGCTACATGAATAGCTGTCTCGAGCGTGAATAACACCCCATGTTCTGAGGCAGGATGCAAAAACACGACGTTACGTACAAAGCCCCAAAATATCAGCCTCTCACCTCAGTCTCAAGAGAGGGTTTAAGGGATATGTGAACCATCAACTCTTGTTATTTGCTTTTTTTTCCACCTTCATTTTAAGTACTCCAAACCCCACTTTTCAACTTTTCAGTTGAAAAATTAAATCGTCTGTGAAAGGTAGGTGTACCAAGCACCCCAGCGCTCTCCAGATGCTCTGCTGAGTATGTAACCTCATAAAAATCCACCGTGAACCTTTTCAGTAGTGTGATTGACGCCAACTTCTAGCTGGGGAGGGGGAACATACCAACGCCAATACTGAAATTATCTGTGTTTTCCAGCAGACAGGCCCGGCACTTGTCTGTTCCAATAAAGTGGACTTAGCATCACTGAGAAGGCTCCCTACCAGCTGCCCGCATGAGGGCTAGGAGAGATTCAGGCAAAGAATCTCGTATAATAAACATACCCAGCAGGGAAATCAAAACCTAAATGCCACTGATATCACTGATAAGATCTGTATTGATTATAACAACAGACGCAGATGCCTGGCTTAGCCATGAACACCTCACCACAGATGTCTGAAGATAGGTGAGATGAAGCCCACTTCAGATTTCCCATTGGGGAATATCCATCAAGTGGAGTTTGAGAGTGAAGTTCAGAATTTGCAGCATCAAGGAGGTCAAACATGCCCCACAGAGACTGAAGTGTGCATGTGCAGCGGGATTAGGGTGCTGTTTTGAAACAAAAAAATGCTTTGCACAAAGGCTGATGCAATACCAACCTGGAGTTTCACAGCGGTGTTGTGTGGCCAATGAGCTCAACCATCATGTAGGTGTTGCAAATTGGAGTCCTACCCTTAGCAGCTTTCCATGAGTTGCACACCCACTGGCACTGCCTTTTGAAGTTTTTCTAAAGAACAAAGTCACTTGATTCAATATTAATGCTTCACGGTGCTGTTATATACACATGCATACCCAGATTTAATTTACAAATATAATCAAATAGCTTTAATTGAAGAAAACTAAGATTAAGAAGCAATATTATGGTAATGTAGTGGTTCTCAACTACAGCCTTTGGACTCGTGGAGATCTGTGGGCTACTTCAAAGATGTTGGTGAAAGGTATCTACAAAGAAAAAACACGCAAATGCTTTTTATCGGTATATCGGTAAACACACAGAGCTTTACCACTGGCAAATTCCTAGGGATCTGAAAAGGAAATGAAAACCCCTCGGATAACATAAATGTGATTCATTATTCATGCCTATCAGTTTTTAAACAGAAAGTCCACATAATTAAAAAAAAAAAAAAAATAGTATCTACAGCACAGAACATCAGCATGTTCAAAGCCATTGCTGTGGGCACATAAAAAAGCCATATTCTATGGACTTGCACATTATTTAGTGCACTGCCAGAACAGGCCAGTCAATTTGGTTAATTATGATTAACATGAAAAACGAAACAAAAATATCAACTTCCTACTATATAGAACTAATCACATCACTGTAGGCAAGAGGTCATAGAAAATTTCACCACTGGAAATACCGATTTTTTGAAAAAGAGAACATAAAAAGGATGTCAAACTCGGGAAAAAAAAAAAAAGAAAAAAAAAAAAAAAAAGAAAAAAAAAAAAAAAAGAGTAGCATCACCCAAGCTGCTCAGGAAAACCACAAACATAAGACTTCCATCACAAAATAATTGAGAAAACTCAAGTGGTGCCTGAACTCCATTAGTCATTTTTAAATGATAGTCCAAGTCAGAAGGCAGATGGAACCAAACAAAGCCCCTTTATTCCTCACTCCTGCCTAAGTAAGAACCTTGATAGAAGTCAGATGTGTCATCTCCCTGCACAGCCTCACCGCACCGTATCAGTGCAACGAGCAGGAGGAGCGCTGCTAAATGGAAATTATCTGATTAAGGCTTCAAAGATGTAATCCCTTCCAAATCGGCAGACTGGCTTTACCTTAAGGGCTAAAGCAACCTGAATTACTTTTGTACATGCTGCAGGCTAAGACCATCCACATGAATAGTTACCAGAGATCAGCTAACCTGCAATGACTTGTTACCAGTTGGTTAATGAGTTGTGTCTGAATTCTGTGTTGTGTTTTGTTTTCTTTTTCTCCCTACCCTCAGCAATTCCAAATATTTCTGAGCATAATGAATGCCTTAATTTCATTATCACAAAGTGTACAGGAATACAAAAGAATCACTTGGGATACGCAGATAGCAGTCTGTACTTGCATTGAGACACAACAGCACCCCAAATACAAAGCGGCATTAATAGCTCCAATTGCCTAAAACAACATTAATTATCTACAAACAGAAACCACGTGCATTAAAGTAATCTCCACTGCTCAGTGGCAAGAGATTCTCCTAACACCAAGTTAAAATTGCCTTGTAATATCTTGTACCCTCACAGAAGTCTCCAGTTCAGTTATCTGGAGGAGATGAGGTATTCAGGCCTCTTCTTTTAAGCGCAGTGGAATGCAGGCACCTGGCACGTCCCAGCAGAGCTGCCCCTCTTCAATGTGCCATTACATGTAACACTGACGCTGCCTTAGGTCAGGCGTACATCACTTGAAAGAGAAGTCAGCATCTAACATCTTCCCTTTGTGGAGCCAGGTTTGTATCTGGGAGCGAACCGTACGGCTGTCCTTAATGGCTGCGTACAACAGCAGAGCTCATTCCACATAACTCTGCCCGTGCTAAATGGCACAGTCTCTTCTCTCCTTTAGAAATCCCTTTTGTATTCACAGCCTGCCTTTTGATACTATCCTCTCCGTTACTCACCACTCCCTTATCCCATAGGATACCCACCCACCCTCTTGCTCCCCCATAATGCCCATCCATCAACCGCAGCTGTGCTCAGAAGCATGGAGCACCACATGAAGGCAATTTCAGAAACTCACAGCTCCTGGAAGCAGAGCTATGTGTAAACCCTCTGTAATTCAGGGTTTTCAGCCATTTGTGTTCTGCTGATCTCAGCATTTCCATTCTAAGGAAATATTCCCTGGCACACCAGCTCCAGGGTGACAAAGGCTCTCGCTGATAAATAAGGTAGCGCTCTCCACCCTCTTTGTTCAGATATAAATCCCTTCACCGAAGTCAGGCCCTTTGCATACTTCTGTCTACAGCATCTACAACTGCCTGTCTCACTGATAAATAATAAACTTTGGAAGGGTCAGGTATTCATCCAGTGCTTACTGATGCCCACAGAGGAGCTCAATGAGAAAATTTAACGTCACATTATATAGTTGTATAGGCATTTTGCCCCACTTCTAAATACTAGGACTTGTCACGGGGCTGACTGTGATTTTAGACATTATTGGTGCCAATACTGAAATCCATTCCTTACTTTTTTCCTAATTTTCTCCAAGAGAATCAAAGTGAAGAAATTGGTTTTATTGGATTTTTTTTTTTTTTTTTTTTTTTTTTTGAAATAAGAAATGGAAAGTAATAAGGTTCAGCAGTGATAGAACAATGGTGAAGGTGGGAGCTACAGCCACATGGAAACCCCTGGAGACAAACATCAAATGCAATAAAGAAACTCCAGGGCCAGAATGTGAGCTCTGAAAATTCAATTTCTTTTCAAGAAGAATGGAGGTTTCAGAGGTCATACGTGGTTTCAGCCATGCTCTTAAACAGATAACCTTTTAGCATTTGTTTGAATAAATATAAAAGCATTACATTAAAAAAATAATAATGGAGCAGCTATTCTGGGCAGTAGCATAATAAGATATTTCTGCCCAAGAAGGAAATGTTTTAAAAATATGAGCTCTTCTCTTGGAACACTTTTTTTTACTGCTCAACTTTTTCTCTGCCTTTTTTTTTTTTTCAATAACTGTTTTCCAATAACTGTTTTCAGTTACCTTCTATCCTTACCCACTCTTTTCACATTCAAGTTGTTCATAGCTACTTTGTGTTATTACTAATGGATCATCACTATAGCGCCTCAAAACCTTTAGCATGCAACTAACAGAAACAAAAAATGACACAGAAACTAACAATAAAATTACCTAATCTAGCCGATGAAAAAGACTTTTTGACATTTTAACTGCTAATTTGGGCCTGCAAATCAAAGAAAATAGTTATTTGCACAAACTTATTGGAAGTTTCTAAGCAGATCCAAACTCTTACTGTAATAGAAGGTTCAAGTTAGAAGATTGTGTAAGTACAGGGAATATGTATCATTTCTCTCCACATTTAAAGAGTCCATTTTTCTGTTTCTATTTCTACCTGAAATCAATGAAAGGGTGAAAAGATATGTTCAATATCTCATGCAGCAGAATGGGATTCTCTCAGACAAATCAGAATTTTGGCCATAAAATTAATTTCTCATCTCAAGTAAGAAATTAAAGAAATTAACCATGTAATTTCACTTCTGATGTCAATTTGTTTAGCCTTATCTTTGTAATCAACTAATGTGCCTTCTGATTGTTGATGACACGCATGCTATCACATGCAGAAGATAACAAACTTCAATAAGAACAAGAAATCAGGAAACAGATGGGAGTGACCATATAAAAAATATAAAATGTTTTATGTCTTCCAACTTCATCCAGTCTCCAAAGTACAACAGTGAAGTCATCCAAAAGAACTAAAGTGGACCAGATATATTTATTTTCTATCACAAAAAATGAAAGAGGGAGAGGGATGCTCTTCTGAAAAAGAAATAATGAGTACTTCCATAGGCATAACAGGAGACAAAGCATAAAGCAGCATAAAGACATTCTTCCCCTCCATCTACTTTTCACATCAGCTACCACACAGTGTTAAATACCAGTCCTGTGTACTCCACAGACCTTTTATTTTTATAGACTATGGCACTTTGATATCACACTTTAGTTCAAGTTTGTCTACAAGCTCTGCAAGTGCAGAGGGAGTGGTGCTGCAATGTCATGCGTGGAACAGAATGGCAACTAAGGAGTGCAAGTCTTGATGAACGGTGCAGGAGGCAAGGCTGCCCCTGTGGATGCCCCTGTGTGTACTTGCAGCAGCATGAAGATTTTTGTTTGTATGTACATGCACATCTTAACAAGCTCCGTCTACCAAAAATGCTGCATAACCTAAGTGATGTGTGTTAGTGTATCTATTCTGAAAGATAAAAGATTTAGTTAGCTGATGTAACCCATTTTGTTTAGCACCCATAGAAATTTAGCTCAAGGTCAAAAAGAGGGAGAGAGAGATAAAAAGGTTGGGATAACATTTGAAAAACTGTCAGGAATTCCACTGATTATTTTTAGCCCTCTAATTTCTTTCTGCCCCAGTAGGAAAGCTAAAGTTTCCTGTGAAATCTTTGTTCTCCAGAGCATTCTCCACATATTTGCTACTAAGCAGCCACTTAAAAGCCCACGTAGATGTCTGCTGGATTCTTTTTCTTACCCATGGAAGCCACCAGTATGTAGTGAAACTAAATATCCTAACCTACACATTAAATGTGTCCTTTTTATGATAAACAGTTTACAAGATCATTGATGTGGGATGTACCGTGATGGGTAGTTAGGGTATTTAAGCCAGAAGTAATTTCCAGTTAAGGAGTACAGTAACAGTAGGACCAGAAGGGTTCTGAAGGCTTTATCACATGGAAAATTCTCATCTGCTGAGTTCATACCAATCCATAAAGAAAAAGCAGGGATTGTCACAGCCGTGTTTATTATAAATCCAGATGCTGCACTCCCAAGAGATAATAGAAAAATAGGTACTGTAAAAGATGAATGTACATGATGAAGGGTAAAATTCAAAAGCTCAAAACCAGCCCCAAGGTGATGAAAGGAGCAGCCAGCAATGAATAATAAACATTCTGACAAATAATAATTTAGTGTATTAAATGCTGCTGAATCTTCTTCTGTGGCCTATTTATACCTCAGGAAAAAAAAAAAAAATCTAAAATACCCCTAGGAAAGTATTTTCAGACATATTCCAACCATGCTTTACTGTCGTGTGTTTATTTATGATAGTTTTGATTCCAAATGTTGTAAAGGAAAACCCTACCCCTTTCATTTTCGTAAATCAGTTCATTTTTCATTTTTAAGTATGTCTGGTGCTAGGACTTATTGCAGATAACTACAGAGCACAACATGTGCCCAAAAGCAACACATTCAGATTAAAAAGGTCTGACACAGGACAAGTTTGGGAGAATCAGGAGCTGAGATCTTTTTTCCTGCCAAGCTACAAGCATTTGCCAAGTGCCAGCTATTAAGGCAAATCTTTGTTATTAGGCCTACATCAAAGCTTTTTTGATAAAGAACAGCTAAAGAACAGCCATAGCTTCAAGTAATCCACATGTAACAGCAATTTTCTGTTACTTAATTCTACTCTTGCCTTACCTCGTATCTCAAAACAAGAGCTGAACTCGTTTATGCCAAGAGACGGTCAGCTCTGCAAGGAGCTAATGCTCTTCTGGTGCAAGTCATTCTGCGTGCAAGCGGAGAAGCCATTTCCTCTGAAGCACGGCTTATCATTGCTCAGGTTTGGGAAGTTCAGCATGAAGCTCTGCTCACACTTTTGGTATATATACATGTATGTCTCCTTCTCTAGTGTGACAGCTTATTTTCATAAAATTTGTATATTTGTAAGTACTTATTCTCATAAATACTTACCCATAAGGTATTAGTATTATTGCAAAAGTCATAGGAGCTGTTTTGTTAGATCAGAATTGTATTCTCGACTTTCAAGTATTCCAGCAGCAGTCAGGGCCCCGTGTTTCAGACAAAGAAGTTCCACACTTCAAATTCTGTTTTCTGTCTTTCAAAAACAGTTCCTGCGAGTTAACAAAGCTTACAAAGGCTACGAAGTGCTTCAGCATTTTCCACTCTCTTCACCTTCTTTTCCACAAAGATACTCCTGGAAGGCAGTCTCCTGTTAATGCCAGTTCTTCAACAAAATGTTCACTTTAAAATAAATATGTAAGTAAGTAAATAAATAAATAAAGCTCTTAATCTTATAGTAGTGCAGCCAGATTTTTGATGAAACTTCTTGACTATACAACTACAAGTATAATAACAAGTAATTTCAAAGAGGTATCTTCCACTAAGCTTTATGACAAGTTTTGTTGTGCTGCAGATGGCCTCTGTAAGAGTATGTGGAATATGAATGAGGGCATTTGGTTCACTAAATAATGTGGTTAAGGACAATTCAGTACAAAAGAAATAACAAATAACAATTTAAGTGGTATGTTACACACACAGAGATACACAGAAATTACCAACTGGGCAGGTGGTAACAAAGACAAGAGTGAAGAACAGCACTCTTAAGTGATAAACTGATGGGCCAGTAAAGGAACACCCCAAAAAGCCACAGTGAAGAGCATCAGCCTGTGTCATTGATAAAGAGGGGAAAACATTATTATTTCAATAATTACAAAATATTTGAGGGGGCATATGGAACTGTGCAAAACTTTTTTATGAGGTGTCAGCAGGGGCTTGTGAAGTTATGTAAAATTTACAGGGGGGTGTTCACAGAAATGGCCAAAGGCAGGAAAGGAAGAATCAGGGTGGATCCAGGAGCAAGTGTGGAAAAATGGGGGCAGGAAGAGTCTTCTTATTAAAATTCTCTCTTAACTATTTCTTCTGTATAAACTCACTCTCCTAGGCAAGGATATCGGATGGGCTGGGGGACTGTGCCACTGTGTGAGGGATCTGCAATGCGATGTGAATTGGGAATTCCAGTCCTGAGCAGCCAGGCAGGGAGAACAAGACTTTGCTACCTTATCTACAATTTCAGGTAGTGTTGCATATATGTCTGGCTGTGTCAGTGTCCCCTCTATGTGTATGCAAGTGTAAATACTTGTCCAGCACCTGGTTGTCTCCTACAAAATGTACATGGCTCCACTACAGCAACCAGGAAGGAACAATCCCCAGGTCCTGGTGACCACAGGATTCAGCAGTTCCTATAAGAACCTTCAGTTTCTTGTTAAAACATCCACTCTATGGAAGACTCACAGGAATAATAAAATAAGTGAATGTAAAAGGAAAATGCTGAGTTTTATTACATCTATAGTTTTATTATATATATAGTTTTACATTACATAGAATACTATCAAAATGTTGAAGAAAAAATATAGTACTCAACTGCTACAGTGTTCTTACAGACACTACTTTTAACATTTAAAATGTATCACAAAGGAAATTTTAGAATAATTGCACTGAAGTGAGATACAATTCACTGAATGGTATTGCAAGTAGTCTATCATGCAATTAATGCTATCTTCCACACAATGAAGGAGAAATCTGTGCTGTTGGTTTGCCTGCCATCCTTCTGAACATCTTTTACCATACCAATTGCATTACAACTTGTCTGTGATGATACTATTTACCAATTGAGCTGTGGGAAATATCTCACTGCAATGGTATTTAACAGCCAACTCCGGATTATATCTCCCTTTGCATTTAGTGCAGAATTATGACTAGTTCAAGCTCTCATTTACTTGCTTTTCCTTTTTATCTCATTGTGTATTAGCAGCTGTTATCATTGCAGTTCTGTATTCTAGCCGACACCTCTAGTGTGTGATGTGCTGGCAAAGTGTTCTTAATGAGGAATAACTGCCTGTCTTTGGCAGTTAATTTTGTGAAAGAAAAAGAAGGGGGAGGAGGAGATTACTTCAAGAAAAATAGAGTTCATCTACTAAGGTTTTGCTTTGGAGTCTTGCTGAGTGGTTTTGTCTGATTTTTTTTTATACAATGAAACTAAGAAATTAGACGAACTGGGATACCATGCCAGTATGAGAATAGGTCAGCAACACGAATGAAATGTAATAAAGCACAACAAATTCAGCATATCACTTAGCTCACACAACAGGGCGAGTACCCACGTATGCCCATGACACTCATGAACACATGGAGCTGCTCCCTGAATACTGCTGGAAAGGACTTAACAGCAAAGTACTGCCAAAAGCACACTCATATCCCATGGAAAATACTTTCAATCACCTGTTATTTGCACTTTTCATCTTGCAAGCACTTTTTGTCCCCATTTAAACATTTTAATTTCTAGAACAGTAACTAATTGCATTGCTTTTCAACTTCTTTTAACAGTAAGTAACTTTTTTTGGAAGCAGACGTTCCCAATACCTATTTGTTAACACAGAAACAACAACAATACAGTATGACAGGTGGGTATTTGCCTAAATGACCTTAGAGCAGACTGACTGTTTACAATGAGCAAATTGGCAGGTACCTGCAGTACCTTGCTTGTAATACAGTTGTCCCTGGCATTAAGATGTCTCCTGTTGGACCTGCACAGAGCCAGATGTCTCTAATTATCATTTTGATGGTGTTAAGATATCACATCCTCTTTGCATGCCTAAAATACTGGCATTAAGTTCTGTTTGTTAACTGCCAAATATCTGGTGTGTTCAGGTTTTCAGATGAACAGGGAGAGGTTTGTGCCATCCAGCTTTCTGAATGACAGCTGTTTCCCCATGCCACAGTGAAATGGCATTGTTTATGCGTCATGAAAAAAAAAAAAAAAAAAGAAAGAAAAAAAGTATTAAAATGCAGAATACATGCTTTTCAACTTTAATTTTGTGCACATAGAACTTGATATACATAAAGATATCTACTACAGCCAAACGTTACAAGGAGGAATTGAATAATCCTGCCTAAAAGTATGCCAATGCATGCCTGAACTACCCTGACATTGAATTCTCTGGGACTCTAATTATAGTTTAATGATTATACTGATTTAGGAAAAAAAAAAATAAAAAATGCGTATTTCTGCTCTTAACAAATGGTAGGTGCTAGAACAGCGTCCCAAAACACAGAATAATGAACTAGTTTACAGGTAATCTGTGTGCCTGAAGCGACTCGCTGTCCTCATACAGTTGTCCCGCACCATGGGCAGGACACCCAGCTGGTTCTCCTCAGCTACACACCCGGCACAGCAGATTACTGGAGGTGGAGAAACACATGGGATTGAAAAAACGAGGCTGAGTTAGCTGGGCCTGTTTATCCTGGAAAAGAGAAGAGTGGGGGGAGACCTCATCGCTGTAAATATCTGAGGGGAGCGTGTTGAGAGGATGGAGCTGCTCTCTTTTCAGTTGTGCCCAGTGACAGGATCAGAGGCAATGGGCACAAACTGAAGCACAGGAGGTTCTGGCTGAATATGAGGGGGCACGTTTTACTGTGAGGGTGACATAGCACTGGGACAGGCTGCCCACAAAGGTTGTGGGGTCTCCTTCTCTGGAGATACCCAAACCCCGCCTGGATGCCATCCTGCACAAAGTGCTCTAGGTGACCCTGCTCGGCAGGGGGGCTGGACTAGGTGATCTCCAGAGGTCCCTGCCAACCTCGGCCGTTCCGTGACTGTGATAAAGGAGAAGGAGACCCGATAACGCCGGACACGGAGGCGGGCGGCACCGGGCAGGGCGGGGGAAGCGGGGCGGGCTCAGCGCGGCTTCCGCCGGCGGCGCCATGAAGCTGCGGCGGCAGAAGCACGCCAAGAAGAACATGGGCTTCTACAAGAACAACTTCCAGTTCCGAGAGCCCTTCCAGGTGCTGCTGGACGGCACCTTCTGCCACGCCGCGCTCCAGAACAAGATCCAGATCCGCGAGCAGCTGCCCGGCTACCTGGGCGGCCCCACGCAGCTCTGCACCACACGGTCGGTACGGCCGGGCAGCGCGGCGCATGCGCGGGGTGGGAGGTGCCCGAGCGGGCACGGCTCCTCCTCAGGCACCGGCGCCATTTTGGGAGGGCGGTGGGGCTGGGGGCGGAGGGGTGTACTCAGGGCGTGGAGGGAAGGGAGCTTCTTTCAGAAGCAGCTGCTTTTTTTTTTTTTTTTTTTTTTTTTTTTTTTTCCTTCTCCCCCAGATGACAAATACTGCGGAAGGGATGGTAGGGCGGGGGTAACCTGGTGTGTCGCTGGCACGTGGCTCAGTTTCTCCCAGTGCCCAGCGTGGTTTTGTCAAAATGAGGTCAGCAGAGGCAAGCTCAGTCTTGTATGAGGGTTGGAAGTAGTGCTGGGCTGGAAATTCAGCCTGCCAGTATCATACAAGCAATAGATGTGGAAAAGACCTCCAAGATCATCTGGTCCAACTACCCCCCTACCACCAATGTCACCCACTAAACCATGTCCCTAAGCATCACGTCCAACCTTGCCTTAAACACCCCCAGGAACTCAACCACTTCCTTGGGCAACCCGTTCCACAGAGTGGCTGCTCTCAAGGATGTGCTAGACAAAGATGTGGAAGCAGAGCGTGTAAAATAAAAACTTGCATTGAAATTGCCATTGTTCTTATTTGACTTTTCGTAATGCATGCTATAAAATCGCTATCACCTATGGATGGAATAGCCTGCTGCCCATCACAGAGGCACATACTGAAAATATCAGAAAGATGTATACCCCTGAAAAAAACATTAACCACTCTGCCATCCTATAGCACGCGTAGAACTGCCCCATATTTCTAAACAGTTGAAAGTACCAATTCATACCTCTAGTTTTTAAAGGTTTGCAAATCACTGATCGAAATGTTATTCCAATTGTTTAAATGTCACTTCATCCTTTTTTAAGCAATATACATGGGTATTTTTGACCTGTTTTTACTTAGGACAGCAGAACAGAGTCATTTTCTTCTACTGTAAGCACACTGTAGTAGGTGAGGAAGTGCACCTATTGCATGACCTGGGCTTCCCTAAGGAAGTGATCTTGCTCATTGCGGCTGTCTTTACAAAAAGAACAATCTGAAACCTCCATACTTTCCCCAAAAGCTTAACATTTCTTCTCAGGAGAGAAGAATGCTGCTATTTAATATCTTGGAGTTATTTCTAAGATAACTGTAAAATAAACAGTTATATAAAAATAACTGTAAAGTAAACAGTTATCTTAGAAATATCTTACATTCTTAAAGCTGTATTTCAGGGCCATACATACATGTGGAAAGAGGTAGGAATGTAATAGTAAGACTCAGTAGTCAAAGTAAGTTAGGTAGATTAGGTTTCATCCCCTGCTCATTTCTGAA
Source organism: Aythya fuligula (assembly GCF_009819795.1). Taxonomy (NCBI): domain Eukaryota; kingdom Metazoa; phylum Chordata; class Aves; order Anseriformes; family Anatidae; genus Aythya; species Aythya fuligula. The sequence goes on from NC_045560.1 coordinate 145,034,199, forward strand.
TTTCATGCAGTTAGGATCCAAGATAGCATCCTTATAGACTGCTGTGCTGTCCTGTACCCATGTTAGCTCTAAGCAGAGTCAAGAGGAGGACTCCAGCTTTGCATTTTATTGTCTTATTGGAATGCTGTGAAGCCATAAGCTTCCAGATTTTTAATTATGTGGAGAATCTTTTAGCTTCTTTTGCGTGAATCAGTTGGATTCTGACGCAAGTTTGAAGCGAGGTGACGGATACCAATGCAGAGTTTAACTTGCATGTAATGTTTAATCAATTTGTGCTGATTCAGATAATTTTATTTGTTAAGTAGTGGTTCAGGTGCATAAACATTAGGATTTAGCATTGTCTTTGATACAAAATATCTTAAAATCCATTTAATGTAACTTAGTGTTGTTATCTGTGTTCCTTTGTTTGGAACCAAGGAAGTGTCAATGAAGCATTTGGGGTGGTTAATCCTTTCAGATTACTGGGTGCCATTTACAGATCACAGAGCCTTACAAGGTGGGCATTGCTCATTCCATATTAACTCACATGCAACAATTAATAATGTCAACCTTTTACTGTTGTGTAAAAAAAAAAAAAAAAGTTATTTCCTTGTTTAGAAATCATTGTTACTTTTATTTTTTAGATGTGTTCTGAAAGAATTGGAATCACTGGGGAAACCGCTGTACGGAGCAAAATTAATTGCCCAAAGATGTGAAGTTCAAAACTGTTCTCACCAGAAGGATCCTGTGAGTGGCTCGGCCTGTTTACTTTCCATGGTTGAAGAAGGCAACCCTCATCACTTCTTTATTGCTACCCAGGTAAATGCTCATGGGAAATGTAATACCATTTCAATTGAAGTTATCCTTTGATACCTAAGGATAATGAAATCTACGGAAACCTTGATTACGAGATTTTTAAATAGCTTGTGGAAATTAATCTTGTAAAACCTTCTTCACTCTTAAATGTAATTGCGAATTATGAAATAGAGAATATTCTGTATTACTTGATATTACCTGAACAATTTGTTTGCTTTACCCAAGAAGCATATTACTTAGTTTAGCAGAAAGTGGAGAAAATGCACTGACTGCCTACTGACATGTAAAAAAAACAGTTGAATGTCAGTTTGTCTATTGCTTGTGTGTATATGTGCAGCCCTAAACTGCTGTGCTCAGTAGTCTGAAAAGTGAAATGATATTGTGCTAAAACACCGTATAACTGCAATTTTAAGGATTTTTTTTTTAAACTAAAGAATAAAGGTAGAAGTTGTGTACAAGTAAGAAAGGCAAGGTGGTTTTTTCTTAGATCTGGTATTGAGAATGTAGGCGTAACATATATGCAAGATATTAAATGGTTAACAGTAAAATTATTATCCCTAGGTATGATACAGAGAGTTTTAAATGGCTTCGTATAGAATGAACCAAGTCAGTTCTTTGTGAAATCATGGAATAAATACCAGTGAACTGGGACTTTTTCTCAAAAAATCCATATATGCTTACACGTGCAAGAAAAAAGGAAACAATAAATTTTCCATCAGAAGTACAGCTAATCAGAAGGCAAAACATTTAAATTTAAATTGCTCTGAAAGACTCTGCCAGTTATATCTACTAGATTAGGTTTCTTATCTTTTTTGTAATGTAATTTATCTTTATAGTTTTGTATTAAAAGTAGGTGTATTTGAATTGCAAATATTGTTTAATCCCAAAATATTGACAAAAGTATTTAATTTTACAGGACCAGGATTTAGCAAACAAAGTGAAAAAGAAGGCTGGCGTTCCTCTCCTCTTTATTATTCAGAACACTATGGTGCTAGACAAACCCTCTCCTAAGTCTCTGGCATTTGTTCAAACGTTGCAGACAAGTCAGCTTGTTCCAGAGCACCAAAAGCAAAGCATTGTGCAACTTAAAGAAAAAGAAGGACTAGCAAAGCAAGAAGGTGAAAAGAGAAGAAAACGTAAAAGGGCAGGAGGTCCCAATCCTCTCAGCTGTCTGAAAAAGAAGAAGAAAACACAGGAGAGCAAGGAGGCTTCAGCTGAAAAGAAGAAAAGAAGAAGAAAGCGAAATAGAGTTAAAACAAAAGCTGTGCAATCAGTGCAGAAGAACGAGGAGGAATAGATCCATGTTTGTGCAACAGTGCAGGACTAGAGCATTGTTTGAACTTTGCAAAAAGCGAGATTAAACTGCATAATTGCAATTAAGTTGTTAATATTAAAACTTATTTTTATGAGATGGTACTGCTTGTTATTGCATTTTAAACATTTTGAGGTTATTGTCCTAATAATTTATTCTGTTGTTTAGAAATTGCATGTGCAACAAAATATTTAGGAACCCTTGAGTTTCATTGTTCTCTCCAGCTTCGTGATTCCTGCTGGAGCATTCACATGATCATTAACAGTTTTTAGAAATATTTCTTTGACTTCATACGTGTTTTTTTTGTAAGATACTAGACTTCTTTCTAAATCTAGTTTGCTGTTCTTACTAAAACTAGTTTTGACAGTTGTTCTGTTACAGAATGTGGAAGTGACTTAAAAGCATAGTATTTTCAGAGAATCATAAGGGTTGGAAAGACCTTCAAGATCATCTGTCTGGTCCAACCATCACCCTACCACCACTGTCACCCACTAAACCATGTCCCTAAGCACGAAGTCCAACCTTTCCTTATTTATCAGTATTATTTGAATGCAGATCTGCTTTTACAAAAGGTAACACTTCTGCAAAATGACTAGGTGACCTCAACAAGTCACTTCAGGCGTGAATTACTTTGTAAGCTCCATGTGAACTGGTATGTCTGTTTATCATCTTTATTAAGGGGATCCTGGAGTGCATGTGATTGCATTGGTATACCTGACATTATTTTAATAGCATCTAGTTTTTTTTTTTCCTTTTTAAATGGGAAGAATGCAAATTTAAAATGCTGAAATAAAGCACTGACTCATAACTAGAGCCATCACAGCACAGCATGGCTGTGGAGGAGCCCTGAGACAAAGCAGCTGGCCCTGATGGGACTCGTGTGCTGTTGCTCTTGTTTCACTGTTCTATAAGGTTACAACCAGAATAGAACTGCGCTGGGGGAGGGAACTGCCAAGAATGTTTTGAGTATCCGACTTACCTGAGCAGCTGTTCCCTGTACCTTGCATGTCTGGTAACATTAGGCAGAAGTGAGTAACTGAGATGACTGATAACTGAGTACAGGGATCAGCCATATAATGCGTATTGTGCCATGGGTGCAGTGTTATGTGTTGCCAGCCATCCCTTATCAGTTGTTAAACTTTTCTCCATGCATTTCTACTTAACAGATACATAATTCTTAAAATGAAAAGTTCCTTCCCCTATGTGAGTTTAAGGCATGTTTGTAAACAATCCCTCAACATGTGCGTCATATGTTTGTAAAAAAAATTCTCACCTGTGCATTATCTGCACAGATTCTTAAATATATAGGGTCTGTACACAGCCATAACAGACAATGCCTTCTATTGGCTTTTCAGAATAGAAGGGCAGTTACTTCATGGAGTTTAAGAAACCAGCCCGGGTGGTTGGATTTGGCTGGTGTTAGTGGAAACTGCAAGATCAGTCCCTAGAGTCTGCAGATTTCCCTCAAGGCCATGCAAGAGAGGTTTATCGGTGTGCTCTGCTTACAGCATGGCGTGCTCCCACTAGGGATGCATTGCATCTTTTATTTTTCTGTATGAAAGAGTACGTGCACCTTGGGAACTGGCTGCCAGAGATCAAAACAGCAAGGAAGGTTAATGTGCTTGAGATGAAAGCTTTAATTAAAACAGTCACACTCATCATGGCATTGTTCTTCCACTGATTGCTAATAGTGAGTGCTGAAGAGAAATCTAATAATTCCTAGAAATTCCTTAGTGCAGCATGTTTATTTAATGCGTATCACCTTTTGCAAGCTGCCCTATTCCCTTCCTCATTTATTTGGGCACAGTGCCACGCTAATGTAGTTTGCTTCCTGTTCCCCCTTGAGTGTTGTTTGTATTTCTTCCCCACTCCCAAGCCCAGCTCCAGAAAGCGCTGCTATAAGTAAAGTTTGGAGCAGACATCAGAGGTGGCTCATCTTTAAAATCTCCTTCTGAGTAAAAAGTATATTGAAAACAATGGCTTTGCTATAAATTTTATTTAAAAAAAAAAAAAAAGAGGCAGAAAATAAACACTTATTATTTACAACAGTCCCTTTCAGTGCAGTTGGACCACAAAACTTAAATACACCTTTGTGAAGATGAGGCAGACAAAAAAAAAAAAAAAAAAAGATTAACATAATTACTGCAAAAAGAATATTGTAACAGTCCTCGAATGACTCCTACCTTAAGAAGTTTAAACAAATATTTCTCTCTGTTTCCTTGGTATTTTGTTAACACAGACTGAGTCATGATGCCATTGGGAAGAAATAGGATGAAAAGGGAGTGAGCTCTTAGGAGAAAAGCTGTAAAAATTCGTCTGCAGCATAACAGCAGCTCCTGACCAGCATGATAAATAATGCGCCTTCCAGTTCTGGAGGAGAGCTCCTGCCCAGGCAGCAAGCAGAGGCAATCAGACCGTGTGTTGTTACCAGTTTGAAATTTAAAAAGAAAAAAAATTAGTTTCCAAGTAAAACAAGTGTACCAGGCCAAAACCGAAGGGATGTATTTATGTTATTAAACCAGGAGTGCTCCAAGCAGTCTGTAAGGCAGCCCTGCTGGCAGGGACCAGCCTGTACTGCGCGTTCGCAGCCCAAACTGGTGGGGCTGGGCTGGGCCAGGCTGGAAACGGTGCCAGGGTCCCCTGCTCATTTAGCCATGCCCATCACTGGGGCTGTCCCTAGGTGCAGCCTACAACACTCCTGTGGAAGGAAGGATCTGTTGGGCTGCTCACATCTAGTTGGTGTAAGCACCTCAGCTCCATGCTCTGCCCAAAGCCACAGTGGCCGGTCCCATTCCCCTTGTTATTTAAATGGTCTCAGGCCTGGCCATATCTCCCCTACAGACAGGGTCCCCGGTGTGACTTTTCTGATAAAGATTAGAGTTGTTTTGCGGCAGCATGTCGGACAGACTGCTTTTGTTTTCGAGCCTACAGAAAGCTAGAGGTAAATGAAAAGGAGCTTGAGAGAAAACTTCTTCAGGGCTATTGATTTCTTCTTTTCTCAGACAAGATAAATACCTGCCCCCCATCCTCTGCAGCACCTCACTAAATCTTTTCTTCTAAAAGAGAGAAATAACCAGCGTTGCAGAGTACAGCTCCGTGTGCACAGCAATAGAAGGAGAAAATAATGCTCCAGCCCCAGCCTGCAGAGCATTAATAGTGCATTTAGGACAGAGCGTCATCCACCAGCAGCCGAAGATATTTACCCAGCCTGCCTGCCAATTCAATTGGCTGGATTTATACATTGGTGCGATCCGGTATTGTACAATAAATCACTCCCTGAGCATCTGTTAACAGCACTAAATAGATGAGTTAATTAGAAGCTTCTGGAACCTGGGCTGTTTATGAACCATTAAAGTAAATATGAATGCAGCATGACTCGAGGAATAAACACGCGCCGGTGCTGAAAGGAAAGTAGGGTGTCCAGAGCAGCCCTGCTCATCTGTTTTCGGCTACGCTGATACAGCGCGAATGACTTCTTGATCATCTTTAGTGCACTCCCGTAGTTTCCCGAGCGCGTTGTGCCAGAGGCGAGGTGAGGGATGTCAGAGCTCCGCCATCCCCTGCGCTCCCTGCTCATGCAGAAGTTCCCCGGCACGCTGCAGCATATTTCATCCCTCCGTGTGGGCGGTAATATCTCACCCAGGGAGCAGCCAGAGATACGGGGAACGAACAAATCAGAGCCCCGCAGGTGTTATCATTTACAATTTCGGGGAGAAAGATTGCAGCGGAGTTGGGGGGGAGGATGACAGAAAGCAAGGTTTTCGCACCCAGAGCGGCAGCAGAGAGACGGCACCTGATGGCTGAGGGGGGACTAACGGATGCATTTCGGGTAATTACTGTGTCTGTGCGCTCCGAGTCCCAAATTTATCTTGGAGAACTCAGCCGCCTGCCCGGAGAGGCTGACATTTCTCAAAAAGTTGCTTCAGCTTGTTAAGGAGGAGAGAGGCTGGGCTCTCTCAGGGGACTGCGCTGCCTGCTTGCTCCGTCGGCAGCTGTGTGCATGAGCGGGGGAACAAGCAAGCAGCTAACGAGGGCCCAGGCACAAACAACCCAGAGCCAGGATGTGGGAGGAGGAGAAGAGACGGCGAATTAGGCACTGGGGTTTCAAAGAAACCGAGGAAGAGAGGAAAATGTATATATGAAGCTTTCCGGGCGTTAAGCTGAGGAGAGGATTGGTCAGGAGGGAAAAGTGAACCAGAAATGGCTTAGCTGTAGTTGAGAGTAGGGAACAAAATGATAAACCATAAATAAATAATAATAAAAAAGAATCTTTCTGATTCCCTTAGGAAAAAGTCATTGCCTTTTCTGACTCGGTTCCTGCATCCTTAAAACAGGGAGCTGGACTGACCAGCCCTGCTGCAGATCCCACATTTGTGGCCTTAGATTTCCAGCAGAACAAGCCTCTCCCTGTGCCAGAAGCACCTCGGCTTTATGTTTTTTCAGTGTTACACTTTGCAGCACTGGCAGGTTTGCAGCCAAATCCTTCTTCTGTAGAGCTAGCCTGACGCTGCGTGTGGCTCGCCGCCCGGCAGGCAGAGACGACGTCCAGGAGCAACCTTCTCTGTGCCACCACTGATGGGGTGAATCTATGGAGTTAACTGCTCCCGAGAGTACTTGCAGCGAGATGCAGGCTTCTCTGGCTGCAGAAATCATGACCCAGAGCATGGTTTGTATTTTTAAAGTCTAATCTTCCAGGAACTCCACAGGGGACTTTGAAGATTTTCATTGCAGTCCTGACTTCTCGTTGATGCAGAATGATCTTTTGGCCATGTTTGCCCCGTGGGGACCAGAGATGCTGCTGGTCTGACTCTTTGGGTTGGTTTCTCTTTTGGCATGTCGTGGATATATTTCACTGTGTGAATTGGCACCTGTTTGACAGGCAGGTTTTGCAGAAAAAATAAAGAAGAGAGCAGTTTTCTAGATTTGCTGGCTCCCTCTTTCCACCTCTGACCTCTCCGGCAGCTCCTAGGAATATGAGCATGCCTGCTCGGGGACAGTCCAAAAATCTGTTGAGCCCAGCATCACGCCTCCAATAGTGGCCAAAAGCCGTTCCCCAGGAATGGGATGGAAACAGATAAAATGTTTCTTGGTATTTCCCCAGATTACTTTCCAAATTTCTGACAATCTGTTAGGGAGTTCCTGACCCAGAAAAAAATGTTGTTTTTAACAGCACACAAAAGCTTTCAGTTTCACTAATTTGTCCAGTCTTTCCTTGCGAGACCATGTCAGGGTTTAGCCTCTATTATTTTCTGTGGCAAGAAGTTGCACAACTTGAGAATATTTTGTTAAAAATACCTTCTTTTGTCTGCTCTGAGTGTGCTACTTACTAGTTAGCCTCTGTAATAGAGGAAACATTACACAGGCATTCCTTAGTCATCCTTCCCATGCTACTCATGACTGCACAGAGCTCTGTGATTTTTCCCCTTCCATCTCTTTTCCAGGTTGAAGGCAGAGCATCTTCCTCTTCTTGCCACCAAGCAGCAGCACCTAACAGGACAACAAGTGTCATCTTTTTCAGGCCCACCCAAAGACCAGCATGTCTGCTGGATATTCTCCAAGTGACAGCATTTTCTCTGAGTGAGAGCACAGACAAGAAAAGTCTTGTGAGAAGAGGCTCAGGACAGGAGCTCTGCATTTATTTCTTCACTTGCTACGAGCCACCTGGGTGCCTGAGCTGCGTGCCCTTGGATGTGCATTGCCTGGGGACGTGCCTTGGCTCCTCACCTGTGCAGTGATGGTGTAAATGTTTCCCTCAGCTCCCAGGCTCTGCAGAAGTTGTGAAAACTAGAATACACAAGTCAACTAACACTACTGTAGGAGACCAATCTTAATCCAACAGTCCATAAATCTTTAATAAAACTCAGCTGTACACTTACCACTTATACCCCCGTATCCTAAAATTATTATTCAAATGATAATTTGAATGAAATTATTCTCCCAAACCTAGTGACTGTATTCCTATCTCACTTATAGACCTCACCTCTCAGTATCCAAAATGAGTTTTCAGAATTAGAGCTTCTTGTTTACTTGAGATACTTTTTATCAATTAACCATTAATTAATTAATGGCATAAGGTTTCTGCATCACCAGTAGAATGCTTACAGAACTGTGTTTCCTTTTGCATCATGCAGAAAAGGAGTCAGATCTGTAGCTGTCCTAAACAAGAGCAATACCATCAGTGTCAAGCTTGAGACAGAGAGAAATTTGCACAAGAAATCCAAAATCGGTGACCAGGATACTACAAGAGCCCAGGCAGGCCAGCCGAGCTTCTGCACTGTAGACAGTAAAACTCAGATGGGGATGCGACATTCATACAAATCACCTCTTTGTGGTACTTGGAGAACTTGATTTCTTGTCTGTATTTATGCTCTTAGTGCTAATGTGAGCTAGAACATTGCTATTACATATGCTTGACCATATCAAAATGGTAGGTAATTAGTTTCAGTTATGTAGAATATCTGAGGGATGTTTAATTTATTAGATTTTTAATTGGTCTCTGTGTGTAATGGGCTAGAAAAAAAGGTAAGAAATGAGGCTGTATAATTCATCTGAAAAAAATCCTTTTTCCTCCCCTCATTCCTTCCTTTTCAACTGTTGAGATTTCTTTTTGTTATTTATAACTTATTTAATTATCTGCTTTGGAATAATTTTTAGTGGATACTTGCCAGTTTACTAATATTCACTGCCCACTACCTGATGGTGTCAAAAACATACCATCTGTTCACTTGTGCCTTCCAAAGTCTCTGAAGTAGCTAGCTGACTCAAGCTGCAGGTGGTAGGATTGCTCAAAGTACATAATCTCCAAACTTTTTAATAACAAAACTTTTCTTTCATGTCTGCTTTTTTTTTTTTTTTTTCTTCTTTTTTTTTTTTTTTAACTACATTCACAACTTGATTAAGGCTTTCTCAGCCACCCTTCTGCTGTACACAAACCTGCCTCCACCACAAACACACCTGGTACCTCTGTGCTGAAGAAGACTAGTGCCCTACTTTCACCTTTTTTTTTTTTTTTTTTTTTTTTTTAGTGTCTTTTTTTTTTTTTTCCTGTTACACACACACCACCACGTTTCCCTCCAGGAAGGATGTCTCAGCATTTTTGCTGTGCTTGGGCCAAGACTATGTGTCCCAGTCCCTGATCACATTTCTCTTGATATCCTACTCAATTCCACAGTGGTGACAACCACTTGTTTGGTATTTTTGAGAGACACGAACGCGGCTCCTCTTTGGCTGGACCCCTGCACCATCCTCACTGTATCAAAGCTGGATCCCCCTGGCCTTTGCAACTCTTTTCCCCTCTTCTCCTCTCCCTCCTCCTTCCCCTACCAGGTTCTCTCCTGCCTGGAAACCAGGGAGAAACCTATGGCATTTAGGTGCAGATGTCTTCTGCATGGACGTACGAGGTGTAACAGGCTGTGAGCCAGGCAGAGCTGGCACTTACCAGGTGGAGATGAAAATCTGGGGAGGGTACAGGGTGCATTTACATGTCCAGGTAGACTGGGCCCTGAAAATAAGCTCTAACCTAAAAATTATTTGATAACCATAACAGTTCTTAAGTTTAAGTAAGTTTAGTTGCTAAGTTTAATCTAAGTTAAAGCTTGAGACAGTGGAATTTCTGTGGGGGAGCTGGGAGCAAAGCAATCAGCTGAAAAATGTGGAGCCTGAAAACATTCACTGTTCAGTAATGCCCTTGGCTTTATGACTACCCTTATCTGGCTGTCATGCTGGTAAACTTTTGCAGGAACAGGTTTGTGATCAGCATTTCTTTCTTAGAAATCTCAGAATCTTAGATTTCTTAGAACCACCCGGGAGTTTCCCAGTCACTCTGGGAGATGACCTGCTATGTTACCTTGGAGGAGCTCCCCAAGGGTGCTGGGCACCTAACTGACGTTGCAGGACTCAGGCGTGGTAAATGACCCTGTAAAACCCAAATGTGGTTCATCATTCTGCCAAATTAGGACTGGGAGAGTGGATCTGAAAGCTGGGAATCCTGGCTCAGCCTGCTGCTTGTACAGGACAATCACTCATGAATTAATCCCTGTTAAAACATCTTAAATTAAGAGCTATCAATAGGTTAAAAGGCTAATAATACAATAAAAACAGATGATTTAAAAAGGGAAAATAGTTCAGTGTTTTTGGTGGGAGAGTGGCTATCTCTGCAGGCTTTTACTTAAACTCCATGAAACGCCCAGTGTTATTTTTGCCACTGAAGATTAATTTCAGTGCCATTATCAAATGTAACCGTTGAGGAATTAATTGCATTTATATCTCATATCTAGGTTCTATTTATACAATCAAACAATCTGGAACAGATAAGCTCCTTCTTGAGAAACCTCTGCTGCTCAACAGCATTTGACTTTGCCTCAGACAGGTTACGGCCCCCCGGGACCTGAGGAGCTCACTAAAATGCCATTTGTAATGCAGCATGACAAATCCCGGAGCCAGGGTGATAATCTCCAAGAACTCTGTGCAAATCGTCCCTCTGTCTCCGCAAAAGTGATTAATGGGCTCTGCAGAACCAGCATACAGCCCTCTGTATTAATTACTTCAGAGGCCTGCTACATGCAAACCCCAAAGCCTCACAGGGAGCCTTGGACTGAAGCACTGAGCTGCTTCCCAAACATGGGCTTGCAGCTCTGCTCCCTGGGGGACTTCGTGTCCCCAAGCCAGGACTGATGGGTTGGTGGATGGATGGGAAAATGTAAGAGGAGCCTGGTGTTCACGTGAGGATGGGGAGGACGTTCAGGTGGGGACCAGGAGCCGGAGGGAAAGGGATGGTCCAGAAGGGAGCGTGGTTTTCAATATTCCCTCTGTCTCTGCCATAACTGACATGATTTAAAATGCATACGCCCTCTGTAAATCATTGCAGCTCTACTGCAACGAGTGAAACTATGCCAATTTATCTCCAGGGAAGATCTGAGCCTAAATGTTTTACAGAGAGGGAAAGGAGATGTGGAGAGAAGTGTGCATTTATCTTACCAGTACGTTCTCTGGGCCTCATCCAAGGGGAAAATTTCTACGTCTTGTCTCAGGACCTTTAAATCCCGGCTGTGGGATGTTGGTTAGAGGCCCCACGGAAAAGTCTTAATGAATTTACCATGGATTTTTTTTTAATTCATTAAAAATATGTTGAATCCTGTAAAGCACACCAGTCTGCCTGCGTATTTTTCACTTGTCCTGTAGAAGCCCATGGCAGGGAGATCACTGCCTGCTCAGCCCTTAGGACTTACCCGGTGGTGGCACAACCCCGACTGCCCTGCCAGATAGGCTGTATTTGTGCTCTGCAGTCTTAGCTCCCAGTCATTACACAGTAAAAAATATTTCAGCAGGAATAAATCACTTGGCCGTTCCGACTGTCCTGCATGGTCTGGTGACCACATGGAGCTTCCCTGCAGTGAGACAAGGATTGTGCTGATTACCTGTGGTGCTGCATCAGGTGTGGGGCCACCTCGACCAGGATAAATCTGCCCCTCTCTCCCCTGTAACGCCACGTGCCAGGGATGATGGGCCACAGCAAAGGAGGGCCCCAATTCCCTCCCTTGCATTACGCACGTGGAAACAAAGGCAGAAATGTCTTTTCTGTGTGAGAAAAAAAAAAAATCATCCTGTGCTCATTGTAGTGTCCTAATGAATTCCTAAGGACCACGTTTGTCTGATGATCACCCTCTAGACTGAAACAGTACATCAGAATGGATAAACATAGAAAAAGACACCCACCTGGCCACCCTGCAGCTAGCTGTGTAGTACCAGAAATATTCTTTAAGCATTGGGAAATCAAAGAACAATTTTTCACTTAGTCATAGCACCCACTCACTAGGCATTAAACCTGATTTCTAAAGGCACTGATCTCAGTGAGAGTTAGAAACTCAAAGAATTCACAAATCACCCATAAATTGGTAGTAAATGTCTTGCAATTCATCTGCCGATATCTTCAAGCGTCAAAGCATCCTTAAAAATCTGGTTCTCAAAACTTCACTGGTGAAGTCTGAACTGAATTTCCACAGATAAAAGCTCACTTTTCCCTGTACTACTTTGTCTTGAAAGGAATGTTTGGAAAATGGCAGAGCATTTAGTTTTGCAGGGTATGCTCCCCTAAAATTGCCTGGATAAAGGCAGTGCAGCGAGAAAGCCACAGCCACACCGAGGAGGCTGCGGTCTCTCTTCTGAGAAACAAGACAGCTGGAAGTTAAAGGGACTTTAAGCAAAACAAGCAACAACACAGAATAATTATTCCAATCTCTCACAAATTCTTTTTGCTCAGTTGGCTGATTAGCGGGCAGGGAGCAGTGGCACTTGGTCCAAAAGGTCTGGGGGCAGGATGCGCCGTGACATCCACATGAGGGGCTCTCTGTCTGCCAGGAGCACTCTGGTGGACGTCTCATTCTGGAATAACAAATTCCGAGTAATTTATGTTGACTTGTGGATGTACTCAAAAAGCAAAGCGTCTTTAATCTCAAGTAACTTTTCCATTGCAGAGCTACCCAAGTGGAGCAATTAGTGCAGGATCTGTTTACCTCTGTGCTGGGGCAGCCTCCCCGCAGGGCAGGGGGGGTTGGACGAGCACCGCCTGGCCTTCTGCTGATGGGAACAAGTGCCCGGGGAGTGGAAAGAGATGTTGGTCCGGGGGTGGCAGGCTCCTCTTCGTATCCCTTCTTCTCCAGCTCATGGAAGGAGTCTTGATTCTTTTCCGAGAAGTTTCTATCCGTTGTGCTGCTCAGAGAGAGCAGTTAACCCGTAACTGCTAGCAGCAGCCAAGCATGAAGAGGAACCGCTGAGAACCTCCTAAATTGCATTTCCTTAAAATGAAACAGGATGGGATTACCACGTCTCCTTGGCATGGGCCTCAAACCAAAATGATTCTTCACCGGCTAAATGATTTCATGCACTGGTTAGACTGCAGCCTGCAGCCCTAGATGGAAAGGAAGCTGGCTTTTCCTTGAGTTTTGTCTCTTCTCTCAAGAGAGCTTGAAACAGGGCTATTACCACGCGATTCCCTGCATTGCCAGCCTGATTACCTGATGCATTAATGTAGCAATGCCATGGTTTCAATCCATTGGTTTATTGATTTAGCCCTAATTGGAAGCCTGATGCAATCACTGCGTTGTTCCATTTTTAATTAACTTAGCAAAATTGTAGCAGGTTAACCCTTGCTGCCTTCACAGCGTACTCCCTTGCTCATTGTTTTCAATAAAATCCATTTAAGTGAAATCCACCGCACCAGTTTATTCTGTCAGACTGCACCATGGGTCAGAAACCCAAGTGCACATGTAATTTAAAATAAGGTATTTGCAGGCCTCTTGGTTCCTCCCTCAGATTAGTGTGAATCCCTCACATAATACTTGGAGAGTGAAAGCAGCACAGAAGGGAGCATGGAAAACAAAGCTGAACAGTAAAAAAAAAAAAAAAAAAAAAAAAAAAAACACCTCTTTTCTCATACTGCTTATTTTTTCCAGAAACACACTGTTGAATCATGTAATTATTTCTAACTTAACTACTTACAGATTGAAAATGCTCAGAAATATGATTTCGGCATGGACAAAATAACTGTTCTTATGGGTAGATGGATTTCCAGGTATCAGACTATTCAGTAGGGTGGCTTAAAATAGTGGTCATAGTTCACACTTCTCCAGTACCTTAGAGTCTGCTTTGCCTTCTGTCATTTTTGATAAGGAAATAGTCCATTTAGTGTACCGAAATTTCAGCTGCAAGCCTCTGGTGTGGAGAGTAATCAGACATTTTTAGAGCATTTTCCATTCTGGCTAACTGGTGCTATTACTGAACTTTTCAACAAGTTGCCCATGCTTTTTGCAGCATGAGCATCCCTTTTCTATCTTCCCCAGCAGGCTTTCTGTTAGCTGTTGTTCACAGAAATCTCCAGTACCGAACACACAGGTGCAAAACAAAGCTGCACAGTCCAGGACCTCTGTTCTTTTTGTCCCCACCTCTTAAACAGAGAGCTCCTGCACTTGCTGTGTGCCTCCTGACACTGCCAGAAAGATGTTGTTCTGCTTCCATTTCCCTTGCCCTTCTGGTATTATATTTACATCTGGTGGTCTTGCTTGGATGAACCAGAGACAAAACAAGTCACCATAGTCTGAATATGTGAATCTGTATATTAAAAGCCCAATGAGATTGTTCACAAATTTCATTTTCTTATTTAAACAATGCACACAAATAAGGGGGATAACAAGTGTCTTGGTTGCCTAGAAAAAGTAGGCTGTCTCTAGATGAAAAGATGGGTAAGAAAGCACCAGAAATTACCAGAATGTTGGTGCAGCTCACTTTGAGTCTCCAAAACTACAAGCAAGAAAATGGGCTGCAACTCAACAACTTGTAAAAGAAACTGGGTCATTGACTGCAAGGAGCCTGAAGCTGCTCTAATGGAATCATTCCCTCAGATGGGTGTAAACAGCTGGGAGAGGAAAACAGCTGGTAGAAATAGTAGAGATCCCACAGCCTGGGATAAATTGCTCACCAAAGTAATAGGAACTGCAGAAAAAAAATGTCGAATTTGCTCAAGTTTCAAGGAGAAAAGACAGCTGCTGACCACACTGGTGCAAAGGACAGGGTGGCTGCCAAGAAAAGGCAAAGGTTATGAGCCATGAAACGTCTACGGCGTCAGCAAAACAGATCCGCTCCTTTCAGCGGCTCACGCTGGGAATTTTGCCACTGCTGGGAGCTCAGCAAACAGAGGCTGAGCCCATGCTGGTCCTGCACAGCCACAGGGAAGGGATCCTCCACCGCCAGCAGGGCTGCTCTGCTCACACAAGGCCCTGCTGGTGGTGCTGGGACGTGCTGGGAACTGGTGGGATCCACACTGGGACTGTGCTGGGACAAGGGGTGGTAGGAAGGGAGGTGGCTCTGCTCCCCCCGTGGCATGGTTTGCCAGAAGCTGGAGCGGCAGGCTTTTGTTTTCCTGTGTTCGGCGTGTTATGCTGTCAATATTTGAGCTAATTTTTGATGCAGAACAAGTCCATCTGCTCTCTGCTAACGGGAGTATTTCATTTATCGTCACGCTTTTCCCCAGTTTTCAAACTTGCTCTGCTAAAAGAGCTCAGAGGTAATCCCATGCATCTTGTGAGTGGGATAGAGCAAACAGAAAGGCCACAGCTCTGCTAGCTCACCCACTCATCCCTTTGTAAATCTGCGCTTTCCTGATAAAGTGCTTTACAAACTAATATTATACACCCAAAAGATTAAGCTTTTGAAATGAAGGAAGCAGCTGGGCCACAGCTCAGTGTGCAGAGCGTGAGTGGCAACTGGAAAAAAGCCTGTTTAAAGTCAAATACAATGGGATCTTTGCAGCGTCTTGTAGGAGACGCTTATTTTAAGTCTTATACAATGGACCTTCCTTCCTCTGGTCACAGACCCAGTAAACTGGGTGATCCCTAATCTCCCGTGTCTCCCATAAGAGAGGAGGAGGTTGGATCAACTCAGCCACAAAAAAAATGTGA
The DNA here is from genome assembly GCF_009819795.1 of Aythya fuligula. Taxonomy (NCBI): domain Eukaryota; kingdom Metazoa; phylum Chordata; class Aves; order Anseriformes; family Anatidae; genus Aythya; species Aythya fuligula. The sequence continues at coordinate 145,049,757 of NC_045560.1, forward strand.
TTCCAGAGAGTCCCCATGGCTTCGATTCAAAGCTCGGATCAATAAGGCATCCCTGTACCTCCGAATAAAGGCTTGTAAATATGTACTCACCACCTGATTCTCTTTGTAATATGGCCAGGGGGTATGTCTCAACAAGTGATAATTGGAAAACAACCACGTGTGAGAAATCGCCTTCTTTCAGCAAGGAGACGGCCAAAAATAGAACCGAGCAGATCACAGCCCAAGGCGCTCCAGGATCTTTCCACATGAATGAGAGCAAGTGGAAATGAAGTGGCAAGACCAGAGCTGATGACAGGCTGCCTGCCTGTGAGATGTGACCTGCAAATGGATTTTAAAACGTTCCCAACTACTATCACGATTCAGGCTGCCTGGTCCTGTTACCTGTGGACATTTCAGAGGGAAAGGGGTAGGTTTTTCCTGGCTCCCTCTCAGTAGGTGTGAGGTATCCCCAAACTCCTTGGCTTGATCTATGCTATCTGTCATGCATCTTTCTGTGCTAAGCACCCCACTTCCAAGTTCATCAAATCATTTCAGGAATAAGGAAACATTTCCATCAGACATGAGTGCTGAGCCAGCAACGGCTTGGTGCTGGGAGGCAGGGTCTGAGGTGTGGGCTGGAGCTTGGGCAGGAGAATGGGAGCAGGATGTGTTTCAAGAACGAAGCAGGGTATTTAAGAGCAGGATACCCAACCCAAGCCCATTTGGTCCCATACCCTGCTTCCAAGCACAGCCAGGGCTGACCAGAAGATATCTGGAGTGTAGGATTCGAGGACAGGCTTCTGGTAGGGGCCCTCATTGCCCTCCTTCACCACATCAAATATCTTGAGAACCTTGTAACTGGGCATGGAAACAGCTAGCATGCAGCTAGAAGAGAACAGCAACCTAGTAGAGAACCCTTAAGAAAACAATACACTGGTGGTCAGTACTGAGCTGTGATGCTCACCAGGCAGCTAGTCTCTTCCCTCAACCATAGGATCACCGAATCATTAAGGTTGGAGAAGCCCTCCAAGATCATCTGCTCCAACCATCCCCCTACCACCAATGTCACCACTAACCCATGTCCCCAAGCACCACGTCCAACCTTTCCTTGAACACTCCCATGGATGGTGGTATCCACCACCTCCCTGGGCAACCTGTCCCAATACCTGACTGCTCATTCTGAGCAGAAATGTCTCCTCATTTCCACCCTGAACCTCCCCTGGCACAACTTGAGGCCATTCCCTCTAGTCCTATAACCTGTGAGAAGAGGCCGATCCCCAGCTCCCCACACCTTCCTTTCAGAAAGCCCTTTGCCCATGTCTCCCACCTATCTTGTTCAATCTGTCAAAAATAAAAACCTCTCTTCCTTCTCTGGACTGCTGTTGTAGTTGCTCCAATCATTTGTGTTGCTTGTTAGGTTTCTCCTAGGGGAAGGAGGAACCTCTGCGTGCTCCTGCTTCCAGGAGCAGTCATGACATGGCTCATGGCTCATGGGTCAGATTAGAAGGCCCTGGTTTGGACTCCCCCAGCCCTTCCCAGTTAAAACAAAAGGGCAGCATGTGAGTTAGCTGACCAAATTGGCACGTGGCTGTGTAGTGATAATGTCTGGATGCTAACTGTGTTTCCTCAGCATAAGAAGCATCGATCAGTTCCCTTAATCCTGACAAAACAGCTTTTTATTTTCTCACAGTGTCCCTTTCTGGTCTTGTTGTGAACTACCGTGTCTATAAATATCCTTTCAGGAGGAACATTGGATGCTGTCTTGGATGGATATCAGGGTTAAATTACTAAGCCTTCTCTGGCACTGGGAGGAATAAGGAGCACGTGAAACTCCAAGTGAGTGGGCAGCCACACCACCATTTCTGCTCCTTCCAGCACCAGAGGTGAGTGAGAGACAGCAGTGACATGCAGCCCCCAGGGGACAGCCCCCAGGGGACACGGCCTCCAGCATTTCTCCAGGGTGTCCCCTGGGGAGCCCAGCTCCATGGTCTCAAAGCCCAGGGTGAAGCACCGGCTTCACTGAGATCCAAAGGGAATTTTCCTTTCCCTTCAGCAAGGCTGGCATTCCAACCCATTTCTGTTTCATGTGACCAGATACCACACTTCTCCATCTGTTCCATGGTCTGAGTTTCATAAGGGAAAATAAAATATAAAAAATAAAAAGAAATAGAGGAAGACAGAGCAACAGCCGAGGAAGCTAGGAGATGTGAAACGAGAAACTCCCGTGGAGATGGGGTATTAGGAAGACAATAGGTAAGAGCTGCACGATGAATTTATCACCAGGCTGTTATTTTTTACAGAGTTGTGTCATCCATCACAGGGGTGTTTCCTCTACGTGAGTGAAGTGTATGGCAAGCTCCTCTTACAGTTACAGGCATGGAGAGGAATGAAATACCTTGTCCTAATTTTCACAAGAACTTTCTGAATTTCCTAAGAATGCAATTAGACCTTTTTTTTTTTTTTTCTTTTTTTCTTTTTTTTTTTTTCTCTAGGAACATTGTACTGTAGGAACATTTTCCCCCACTTTACAATAACCCCGCTGTGAAGGTGGGACATCAATTGGATTCATTGTACTTCATTTATCAGGTTTGCAGTGATACACAGAAGATATCCCTCGAGGGATAGGAAGTTCTGATACTCACAGAAATAAAATTTAATATCTACTTTGCTGGTGTAATGGAAAATTTTATTACTTTCAGAAATATATTTCAAGCTGGGAGACAAAGGTTTTAGGCAGATCTTTTGGAGAAAATTGTGTTTTATTGAAAATGGATATAAAAGTAGATTAAGCCTCTTCCCATACACTAATGCAACATTCTTTGGGCTGCTTGAAGAAGTCTGGCCAGCTGGTGAGAAATCTGAGCTTGTATAACTGACAGTCACGTTTATCAGGAGACATCCTACAGGTAAGCTCAATATTTACATTAAAGCATCCTGAACCCTGGGAAGCATCTGTAATGCCAGACAAAAGAAAATAAAACTAAACAATTAGAAAATCCGTAGTAACTGAAAAAAAAATGCATATGACAGACATCTGGGCAAACACTCAACTGCTGGAAAATAATGTAGCAGCAGTAACGTCAGCAGACAGAGTGGAGCTGGCGTCTTGGATACATAATCACAGTCTTGTCTTCTGCTCTTCTGGCAACACCTCAATAGTCATTTAGGACTTGATACCACTGCCTGAAAGTTAGTTAATGTCTCAGACCAAAATGTCAGCCACGGGTGTTAATGTTCTGACTTGGCAGTAGGCTTGTAAGGCAGAGGGCAAAACGTGCTTAGATGGGACTCTTGCCACCAAGAGTAGTCTGAGATACCAATCTCAGTATCACAAAGGATGCAAAGGTAGGTATGCAGCAGAACCCTGTGGTGGACTGTAACTGGCCCCACTGCTAGGCAGGCTGGCCGCCCTGGGAGAGTGACAAGGCATGTCAGGCCTGCTTCAGCCTCCAGTAACAAACAGGTCGGGAGATGACAGCCTCCAGGAGAAGAAAAGAAAATAATTTATATCTGAAGGAAATAAGGATAGATTGTTAGCCTGATGCCATAAAGGAAACAAAAAGGAGAAGAGAAGAAAAAAAAAAAAAAAAGAAAAAAAAAGAAAAAAGGAAAGAAAATAAAACCAAAAGAAATTAAAAGAAAAAAAAAAAAAAGGAAAAGGATAAAAAGGAAAAGGAAAAGGAAAAGGAAAAGGAAAAGGAAAAGGAAAAGGAAAAGGAAAAGGAAAAGGAAAAGGAAAAGGAAAAGGAAAAGGAGTGGAAGTGGGAGAGGGAAAGCCTATGAAGCTCCTTGGCTATAGGTAACCTGTTGTTCCTCCCCAAAATTCTCCTGAACAACCCTTTTTTGCCACTTGCTGCCAATACCTACCAATATGAACTCCTCTGTACAATTCTGTCAAACCCTGTTGTGTGTCAGCAACACTGTCTTTGTCGCCACCCTTCAGGTGCATCCCACATTTGATGCATCGACAGCACGAACAGCTCCCTGTGCAGGAGGTGTCCCACAACAGCTGCCTTGCAGTGAGCCATCTTCCTTCCTAACGCTTCTCTTAGGACCTTGGTACCCACCAGCTTCTCCCATATGTCCTGGAGCTCCAGCCACTGGGCAGTCCTTGTAGCAGGCAACAGGCCCTGCAAGCACCTAGATGTAGCACTCATGTACACTTTCAACTTGATGGACAATCTGAGCAGATTCTGGAAAAGTGGGATGTCATTTATATGCTGCCTCCACTGCATCTACAGGAGAAAACTGGAAATAAAGTGATTTATATGGGGAAAATGCAGGAGGGAACTCTTCTGTGCTATTGGAACTGAATTTGTGATGCTTTGCTAAGCTGAGCATTGCTGTTGATAGCAGATCTGTGCCAGAAGTGCCCTGGGACGGGAATTTATGGTAGTGGAGAGAGAGCGACTGCCAGAAAGGGTGGGAAAAACAGTCCTCCAAGGATTTTCTTGTAAAGAACATTCCCTGCTGGGCGGTTTCCTAACTGGAGAATTTTAAACGAGATTTTAAATTCTCTGTCTAGGATGTTTAGCTTTTATGGGTTGTTTTAGCAGTTGAGGAGTCTGGGTGACTCCCTTTGCCAGCTATGATTATCTCTGGGGCAACTTTTTGGCCTTTCCTGTGAGGCTGTGCCCCAGCACTGACCTTCAGCCACCTCCTGAAACCCCCGACACCTCCCCTTGCTCAGGAGCTGTCCTTTTCTGGCCCACCTGGCTGTAAATGCCACCCTGAGAACCACAGCTTCTTCAGGAACAAGCTGGTTACTTTCATCACCAGTGGCTGCTCAAACACATTTTGAGTATGCAGATGACCTTGGCTTTTGAGATTTCAAATGAAGGCTCCAAGAAAAGCTGGTTAACCTAAATCCAAGTCAAGAAGGAAGTGGGCAATTCCTTTCAAAGTTCCGCCACATATCTAAGTTATGTGGGAGCACTTTTAAGATGTGGTCTGGTCCTAACTAGCAGGATGAATGGGCCCACAAAGCCTTTTCTGCATAGAAGACCGCTCAGATTTGAGGGGAGAGGACGAAGGGAATAGAAAGAGTCTCAAAATCTGTTTTCCATACAGCTAAACTTCTCCATGGCAAAGAAAGCATATGGTATGAATGCAGAAACTCATTAGCGCAGACCTTTGGGAGACACCACGATTAAACAAAACAGAGCCAGATGAACATTTGAGAGAAACAACAAATTGCCAGTGCTGGAGAAAAATAACTGAGCGCCAAATGACTACAGTTGCAAACTCATGAAAAGAATATTTAGGAATGTGATTTCTGAGAAAGATGATTTCTGAGGAAGGTTTCTGATCTGTGAGACCAACCCAGGCACAGAAGGAATAGGTTAGGTGCCTCAGAGGTAATGGGAGCTGATATTTGGGCTGAAAGCAGGTAGCTGATCACAGTTTTTTATAGATAGTCTCAATCTCCTACTACCTTAAATGTTTCAAGAAGTTAAGATCCTTCCACGGATCACTTAGATTCTTGGTTCTTCTTTTACACCGGGGTCCCCTGAAATTAAAACAGCAGCACAGAAATGCCATGAAGACAAGTTCCCTTCTCCTTCCAGGAGGAAATACAGAGTTGTGATGGAAGATAAATATGTGACCTCATACACAACCTCCAGTCAGCAGGAAATTAACTCCTTTAAATCTTCATTTCTTGGCCTTTTGCCCACCATTACTTGGCTTTCATCAAGCACTCATACCTGCCAGACTATATAGTGCTTCGAAACCATAAGCCTGAAAAAAAAAAAAAAAAAAGATCTAATTTAGCTGATTGGGGGAAAAAAACATAGAAATTGTAGTTTGCAAGGGGTTGGTTTAAATACTAGCTACTTCTGCTACATTTAACTGAGACCTAGAAGCTCCTTGTAGGAGGACATTTTCAACATGCCGACTATGTATTGTACTGATGACTTGTCAAATTATGAGCCAATTAGTTATGCAAGCAAACTTCATAACCGTAACGCCTCATTGCTACCTGTACTTTTTGGTTAAACTGGATTTCTCTACCCTATTTAGAACAGAATGATTTTGGACAGCATTAATTGGAAACTGAAGCTTTCAAACAGTAGTCATTTTTTTTTGTGACAGGCTGGTCCAATGACCTTAAAACCCTTTTTTTTTTTGTTTTGTTTTGTTTTAAATATGAGTATCAAATTTACTGTAACATTTTAAGCTACCTCTTTGCATCTAAAACCTGGTACTGATTTGGTACCTGTTCACTGTAGTAGATGGAGGACACCTGCGTGATGTGCAGATGAAATTGACTGGCATCTTGCACCTCATTCCTCACTTCCAGCTCTGGCAGGTGAAGGGGAACAGAGTATTGCCTTCCCTCTGCAGCTGTGACGTGCTTGAGCTGATGAGACATAGGAGTGAAAGGGCAGAACACCTTCGTGGTGTTCTTCATGTGAGCTTCCCCTGGTTAGCCATAACCTGGCTTTCCAGTAGGGCAGGCTGGGAAATTCTTTTACAGGAGAGGAATACCAGTGGGCATTTTGTGTTCCGGGTGAATTGCCAAGTGCAGTTCACAGAGGAGTATTTCCACATGTCCTTGCATAGTGCTTACCAAGAAGAATGTCAGTTCTTACAGAGCCGGCAAACCAAGGCTGTAAGGGAGCTCTTAGCAGCTCACAGGTAAGTACCAAATTTGAGGAATTTGAGGCTGTAGCATAAGAGCATCCATCTTCCATTTTGACAGAAGAAGAGTCAGACCAAACTTTTTCCCTGTGTACTCAGAAATTGTGTGTGAGGTGGTCATGACACTACAGGAATCTAACAGCTGTGATGTACCTCTCTAACAGTGCTGTCTCCTTCAGCCAGACACAGACATCGATACCATGTGCCCATTTCCTTCCCAGATGGCAATCACACACGCTGCACTGCCATGTGTCCAAGCACATTGTAACCAAACTCTTCTTGCCATAAGGAAAAAGTGTTAGGTTAAAAATAAAAAATGTTGTTTAGTTGTTAACTAAAACCAGACATTACTACAAAAATGGAAGCACCGTGCTTAGTAGGTAGGAGCATGTAATCACCAGGATCTAAAAAGTTGTCTCCTTTTTCCTTCTAGTACAGTAAACATGTTTTGATTGGGGTTTTCCACTGATGAAGCCTTATTTTCTTGTGAGGTAAATGTGTGCGTTGCTTTCCAGTGCAGAATGATTTTCTTGGGAGTGAGCACATGGAGCCTTGGTTCCAGAAACCTGGTCCTTTGGGAGAAAAAGTCTTGGACCAGAAATTAAGCAGGAAACTTGCTGTTACAGCTGAAAAACTGGGCCCCAGGGATTGCAGAAACAGAGGGAGGCTTTGAGGAAAGACCACCGAGACAACACACATTAATGTTTGCACCTGTGAGTCTTTTGAACAGAGGGGGAACTTTGTCACATCCTGTCCCAGCCCCCGGGAATAATGTTCAGGTAGGTGTTGTGGCTGCAGAAGCAGCCACACTGCAGGCCCTGGCATTCCTCCTGCTGAATTTGTGACGAAAACCTGCAGTCCTCTCAATTTCAGACTAGCCCCAGGGCTTCAGAGTCCTACAGCTCATTTATATGTATGCTGGATGTGGTACCTGCTATATTTCCTGGTCGAGTTAATGTTCTGTATGTTTAAAAATACCTGAAGTGTGGGAGACAAAGGGATTTGGCCAACTTCTTTTCAGGGGCTTGTGGGGACAGGACAAGGGGCAATGGCCATAAAATGGAGCCCAGGAAGCTCCACACCAGCATGCGAAAGAACTTCTTCATGGTGAGTGTGACGGAGCACTGGGACAGGCTGCCCAGGGAGCTTGTGGGGTCTCCTCTGGAGATATTCAAGGCCCATCTGGACGCCTACCTGGGCAGCCTGCTAGGGAACCTGCTTTGGCAGAGGGGTTGGACTGATGATCTCTGGAGGTCTCTTCCAACCCCTGCAATTCTGTTTCTGTGAGCTGCTTCTCACACCAACCCAGAAGGGCCTTTCCATGACAGAACCCGTGCTGACTGAGTCATAAGAACAAAGCCTGCCATAACAGCAAAACAACTTTGGGTAGGGATACGCGTGTACCTATCTAGCCAGATCTAAAGCTCCCATCTGAGGTAGGCTCAGCCTCCTTCCCCCGGGCTCTGCATGTTGGGAGCAATCTGCATCTCCCCGCGAGGGAACAGCTCTTGGCAGCCAGGATGGGGCCTGCTGGCTCCCGGGATGAGCCGCACCAAAACTTCCTCCGCAGTCATGCACCAGAGGTTGAGCTGCTTGCTCAGCTGCGTCTCATCAAAGGAAGCTCATCGGTAATCATTAAGAACTGTCTAACATCTGCAGAGCTCTGATGATCCTATCTCTGCTGCCAAAGAGACAACACAAATGAGACAGGGGGATGGCAGTCGCTCCAGTACAGAGTAGCTAGGAATGGGTTAAGCATTCCCGAGACATTCCTCTCACGTACAGCAGGTATGCTGCTGGTTTTGGGTCTGATTTTAAACCTTTTTAAATAACAGGGCTCCCTCTTCAGCTCTGTACATAGCCACTGTGTAATTCCAGACTTGGGGGTGAAGGCGACAGAGATCCCAGCCCCAATTCACACCGCAGGGAGCTGACTGCCACAATTAACCAACTGGAACCACTTCTGACAGATGTGAAGATGAAACTTAGCACTGGAAGCACCCGGTGTCTTCCGCACTTATTTCAGTCTTGAGAAATGATCGAGAAAACCTGCAGCTTGTGTTGCTAAGTAGCTGCCACCATAACAAATCTTCTTGTTCCTTTTCTGGCTCATTGCTGCCTCCCTCAGCTTCATCAAGACTATCCACAAGTTTGCATTCACATGATTACAGAACTCAAAGGCGGATATTTATTTTATTTTCCGGATCTCTCATCGGTTATTTGACCAATCAAAGAAACATTCCTATGCTAAGCATTGAATTTGGCTTTTGTATCCAAATGCTAAGCTTCCTCTATTTTTTTTTTTTCCCCTCACAACATTGACTGTGGTTTTTCATTCCTTAAACATCAGCATTTCTTTTGTTTTGGAGATTAGTCCTCTAGTCAAGGAACATGAGAAGCAGTTTAATTTGTACAATAACAGATTTAGCTGAACTTTTCTGTAAAAATGCTCAGCAAGGGAACGGTTTATGCTATCCCTATCCCTTCGTTTCAGAGTCAGCAATCCACTGTGATGTGTAATCCATACTGCCTGTAAAGCGCACGTTGACTCTAATTCTGGCTTACTCTGAATTAATGAGGACTGGATATATTAACTTTTATGAAATGAATAGGAACCTAGTGCAGACATATTCTCTGGCGCAGGTTGGATTTGAACTCTGTCACAGAAATATCTGATTTGAAGGAGAACATTCAACTTCTGCCTCGAAAATGCAGAATATTAATAGTTGTCCGCAAGTTGATGAAAAACATGCCAATACACCACTTTTGGCCAGTGCTAGGACTCCTGAATTCAAACAGCATTATTATGAATAATTTTCTTAAACTAATATAACACACATGTAAAGTTGGCACACTCATCTAAAAAAGCAGTCCTCATCCCTTCCCTTCTCTATTCTCCTGCCTGGTGCTTCTTGTGTTATGCTGGCACAAGTTTTTGTAAGGCTGCCCAGTGAACAGGATGTAGGAATTGATCCAGCTGGAAAAAATAAATAAATTTGGTGGGTTTTACCCTGAATCATTTCCCACCATCCCCAAACTTAGATAACTAGTACAAATAATTGCCAGCAGTACCTATGCATTGCAAGACAGGGAAAGGGAAAGCATTCCAAGAAGGAAGCAGAGTAGTTTAATTTAGAGAGGAGTCCATTACATAAAGAACGCTACTGGCTTCAAAACCCCATCTGCTCAAGATGAATGTTAAGTGTCAGGAGCAAATTCAGTGTTTCTCATTGCATGCATTCTTGATCAATGTCAAACAACATTTATAAACATCCATGATTAAAGGTCAACCACATAGTCCTCAATTATTCAGCCTAAGTTTCAGGATACATTATGATGTTCAATATTTTTATTGAAAACAAAAGTTGGGCAAGCAAGAAAAGGGGGGATGGGGCGGGGGGGAAGAACATGTAGAGACCTAGCTCATGACAGCCAAACTACTTCTTGCATCCTTCCTGGCTGCTGGGAAATAGCTAGGGCCAAATGAAATTGGAGGGTGTGTTCTCCCAGAAAGTTTCTGGCACTTTACTTATAACACATTAACTTTAGCATTTGGCTAATACAAATATTTTCTCCTAGTTGCGTTTTTGGACTTTTTTGGACTCTATGCATAAAATGTTTTGAACTAAAACAAAAGTAAAAACAGCTCCTGAGAGAATAGCAGGGGAAAACTTTCCTTTTTTCTAGTTCCTGTTCTTGTCTTTCTGGTGGCTTCATTAGACTTTCAGAGTTTAGCAAGAAATGGAGAGAAACGTCTTTTTCCCCTTGAGATGGGACAATCAATTTCCTGGTCCTTCAGTTTTCTAACATACATCGCAGAAGTTCACAACGTATAGTCTACCCATTTTTTTCCTATGTTGAATAAAAGAATTGTTAAAAAGCACAGGCAAGATCATCAGATGAACCTGAGGAATTATGCACCACCAGGAGCGAACACTTGAGAAGTTCCCAAATAAAGACTTACCAGAACCCCTGCTCCCTCTCCCCCCCCCCCCCCCCCCCAAGTAATCTCATGTACTGCCACACAGACACATCTGTGGCAATGGGATGACAACAGGGAGTGGAAAATAACCTTCTGAAATTTGACTTTATTTGCAGGTGTAGGAGTATGTTAGCTCAAAAGACCAAAGCTGAAAAGACAATCTAGTGAGCACTTAAAAAGATGGGCACAGCTCAACATACTTCAGGCTCCATGTGACCCTCCAAACAGTGCCTAAAGCAGAATTGCATGGGATGGTGGCCACTCAATAGGATTTCAAACCAACTTAATTAGCAACCTGTATGTGATTTCTAATTATACTTTCAGCCAATACTTTTAACTAGGTTAAAACTTGCCTCATAAGATGTCCTGCCAATTATGAAGTCCTCTATACATATCCTTCCCAGAAAGAAAGGGCTATTTAACCCTACAGATAACATTCCCTGCCTGGCTTCCTTCCTTCCACCCCAGCTAGAGTGATAGATAGCAGAGCTTTCCCAATTGGAGCAGTATGTCTTCAAGGTGGTCAGACACACAGGGAGAGAATTAATTTCACAGCTGAATCCCCTTCCAGGAATGCTTTCCTCAGATTTACTAACTGCTTTCCCTTTCACCCACCAAGGAGGAACAATTTGGAAAGCAGTGCATGGATAGTAATCAGTGATGTAAATACTTCAGATTTGAAGACAGAACAAACCTGCTACTGATGATGATTGAGCAGTAACAGATTCACAGCAGTTTCTTCCCCTTGCTGGTGTACTATAACACTACAGCCAAACAAGCTGGAGACATTCCAGCCTCAGTGTTAAAGCAGCAAGGAACATCTTAAAGGAAAGGTAACAATCAAGTCTAAATCTCTCACAAGATTGGCTTCTGAGAAGTAGCTGTGTTACTATATTGCTAGGGAGGCAGCTTCTTAGCTAGTAAAAACTAACCAAATGCTTATGGCGAAATCTTTCAAAGTCACAGACATTTATTTGAAGAGTAACTATAATAAAATGCAATTTTTTAAAAAATGCTCCAATATCTGTGTGAAGAGCAGCAGTCATAGGATAACAAAATAAATGCTGTGCAACAGATAGCCCTTCTGCACCTCATCATCTGTCAAAGCTAGGGAAATACACTTCTTGTAGGCATATGAAAGATACAGAGAGCAAGTTGTCTATCATCATTCCTTAGACCTTACTCAGTAGCTGATCAGTATATTACTGCAAAGCCTGCTTTCTAATAAACATTTCTCAGTACTACCTACAGGCCATGTTCAAAACTAGTAACAGATTCTGTACGTATAAAGCAGAGCTTGCATAGGTGTCATCAGGAGTATCTATTTGTGTAAAATCAATTTGTCATGAGTGCTGATCACAGCAGTGTAACAGAAAGCAACACTGGTGATAAGTGTCCTAGATCCATCTATATAAGATTTAAGACCCAGAAAAGTTATCTTTCACTGGTCTGAATGTCCCTGAGCAACCTGATCTAGTGGGTGGCATCCCTGCCTATGGCAGGGGTTTGGAACTAGATGGTCTTTAAGGTCCCTTCCAACCTGAGCCATTCTATGATTCTCTGATCTGTTTACAATGTGTTCCCATACTTCTTTCCTTACAGAGAGCTTTAACGAAAGAAATGAAAAACCAACTCCTCACTGTCCAGTGCAGATGAGCTGCACACACGTGCACACACACACAACCTAGCTCAGCACAGGCCAGCCTCAAAGTCTTGCAGCACAAACAAAAACAGCTGAGCTGTTTCCACAGGTAGCTCAAACTCCAGAGTAGCACAGTCACTTCTGTGTGGAGCCCAGATTAAGTTATTGGATCCAGGCTGGTTCTTCAATTTCCAAAGACAGCATGTGTCAAACAGAATTCATTACACTGGGCTCTGTACGAGCTCTGCAGGTAACTTAAGTGACTCCATAGGATACCCACTGCTTCTACACACTTGGATCCAAGTGTCTGGATCTATGAGGAGCAGAAAACACTGGCATATCCAAAGAGGCAATTCTAGAAGCAAGAAAACAGCAGAGCTAAAAGAATTAAAGCTGGATATGTTCTGGCATTCAGAAGGGACTGGCATGGAGATGAATCACTTTATAGACAGTCTCCTCTAATTTTCCACACAGACATTCCTAGCATAGAATGCTTCAACAAAACCACAGTATGGCCGCTAAAGTAAATCTTCCTTCCTAATGGCAAGAAATCTATTTACACAGTCAGGCTTTAAATCTCTCAAACAGCTAAATCATTACACTTCCACTTTTAATACTCAAATAAGCAACCTGTAAATACTAGGTCCCTATTACATGAATAAAAGGTGTTCAAAGAAGATACGGAGCTAATACATAACAGCTTATAACACAACTTTTATTAGAAAAGTTATACATAACAGCATCAACTATTTTCAAGAATATTAACCTTGAAAAGCAACAAAAACAGACTAAAAATGTGTAACAAGAAACTAATGACCTTTTCTATAATTAAACATTCAAGTTATCTACAATGTCTCTTTTTACAAAGGGGAAAATCATGGTTTTACAGGCACATCATGTTGAAAATAAAGCTGCAGTAACTTTATACAATTAACTTTTTCAAGGGTTATTAAAACATGGTCATCATGTCATCTCAGATTTTTTTTTTTAAACATTCACATAATTTTACACTTGAGTATACACTGAAATTTCAGTCCCAAAATTATATCACAAAAGTGCCAACATTAAAACCAGAACCTTCAGTGTGAATAATTTTGCCCTAAAAAAAAGTTAAGACAGGTTTCCATAATCAACATATTCACATAATTTCTGGTACTACCTGGTCTAACAGTAAAGCTTCATTCTTGATAGTTAAAATCAAATGGGACTTGTTTTTGCAAAAACTGATAAAATGTTTTCAACACAGGAGTGTGCATTATTGGAAAAATTGATACTAAAACCATAAATATATCCAAAGAGTCATTAATACGCTACACAATTAAGTGGAACTGTGCCCGTTCATACTGTATATTCAAGTTTGTTGCCCTTTCAGTACAGGTGGTATCTGAATTTAGCATCTTTACAAAGGCAATCTGTTCAACTTCTTTATTCTTATCTTCATATGCCTGCTTAATAAAAATCAGATAATTTACAATCTAGAAGTCTGTTTTAAAAAGTCTGGAGTTTATATACAGGTCTAACAAACCTAAAGCATTTTGATATCTTAAAAGGTTTAAATGAAATGAGTAGAGTTTTTATTCGATACTTATTAACAGTAATTAGCCATTATCAGTAGTGGACCGTAATGAGGTGATAAGTGAAAAGGAATGTTTCATCTAAAATGCTTAACACATGTTCTGTCCTTTCATGTATGTAATAGTATCACTCACAGGAAGTGCTTTCCACAGACACCCGTTTCCCCTTAGCATCAAGGGCTACAAAAATCTGACTGCAAAAATGCAGTGACAAAGCAAGCTGACATATCAGGCACTACCTTTCATATTGGCAGCTGTAAGAGACCCACGGTATGCACAAAGATCTAGGGAAGGGGAAAAAACACTACTATGAGAAGCAGACTGAACATTTTGGACGAGTTTGGCAAAGTTTTCAATCAGACAATAGGTTGGCCATTCAGGTTTACTTGTACAGGTTAAAAATATCACCATTGAATCAACTAGTCAAATTATAGTAAGACATTTTCATTGATACTCAACATTACATGCACCAATATTGCACACATCTGCTCTGCGCTGTTAGAACAATCTTCACCTGGGTCCTTGAGCTGTCTGGTTCCTGCAGCTGGAACTCAAGCCACCCACCCCAGCAGTTTCACTAAAATTTTAAGTGGTAGATTTAAAATACAAAAACCAAAGTAACCCAAAAAGAAAACCAAGGACTTTATACAGACAATAAAATCTAAGTTTTTCTGCAATGGTCTTGTGGGCCCTACAGATGGGGCAATACACATACACGCTAGTGAAACAAACACTAGGTCTGCTGTATCTAACCATTCAAATAATGTGAAATCTGGGACCAGGTGTTGCGATGATGTCACTGTAAGGCTCCTCCTGTGTCAGCTCTATAGCTTGCTGTTTTTTAAGTACCAGGAAACTGTAGAATTTTGCAGCTGCTTGTTTTCTATTCGTATTCCTGCACAGCTCAAGCAAACTGATAGATTCTGCTCCAGTCTTAGCAAGAGCTCTCTGAAAAACACAAACATCAATACCACAAGTTAAAAAGTTACATGCACACATGAACATCAACTGGCAAGTCTGTCACCCCCAAGACACTGTGAAAGACTGGGAAGGACTCAACACTGGATGGGGACATTATAACACGCCCATAAAAATTCTGCATGGGTCTTATCTAAATGGAACCAAGTAGGTTTCCCAGGAATGTATGAAAAAATTGATCCTGAGGTTTGTCCAAGTTAAGTTACATATTCCAGAAACTCCAAAAATAATCATTATTTATTTAAAAAATCAAGAGCTCAGGTTCTTTAACGAGGCATAATTTTCCCAAGGTGAAAGCCTGTTTATTTCTAAAAATCTTGTTTGTCTGAAACTAAGTACCCAAAAGTTGCTTATGTTTTTTCAGTCTTGGCCAGAATATTAAAAAAAAAAAAAAAAAAATCAGGAAAATACATCTGTTTGCTGGCTAGAGCAACTACTGACGTCTTCAATTTAAAACAGAACCGTCTGCTCTGGAATATCTACGAGATGAAAAGATATTAGGCTGGCCAAACCAAATTACTTTATATTAAACAGATCTTAACTTTGAATCTCATTACAGATTTAATGTTTCTGTTATCCAAGTCTGATCCTTTTTGGGCACATGGAAGAAAGAATCAAAAAGACAGACATGGCCCAAAGAGAATTCTGAAGCTCTTTTCAGAAAATCCATGATGAAACAGAAAAAGAACACATCAGGCAACATTACCAACTAAACATCTGTACAATTTAAAAATAATTTCTAAGTGACAGTCACACTGGTTTTAGCTGGGCAGAATTAATTTTCTTCTTAGCAGCTCATCTGGTGTCATGTTTTGAATTTGTGATCCAAACCCTGTTGATAACACACCAATGTTTTAGCTGTTGCTGAGCAGTGCTTGCACAGCACCAAGGCCATCTCTGTTTCTTGTGCTGTCGCACCAGTGAGTAGGCTGAGCAATGAAAAAGAAGCTGGGAAGGGACCCAGACAAAACAGCTGACCCCACTTGCTCCAAGGGATATTCCATACCATATGATGTTGTGCTCAGCAATAAAAGCTGGGGGATAATAGGAATGGGAGGGTGCATAGGACATGTCTTCAGAGTTAGTGTTACTTTCCTGGAAAACGGCTAAACATCTGCTGGCTGATGGGAAGTAGTGAATGAATTCCTTATTCTGCAGTGCCAGTGTGCACAGTTATGCTCCATTTATTACACTGTTTTTACATCAACCCACGAGTTTTCTCACTTTTAAGTTTTCAATATTGTCCCCCATCCTACTGAGAGGAAGGAGGGAGTGACTGTGTGGTGCCTACTGGGGTTAACCCACATGAACACTTTAAAACAACCTTAACACTGGCAGAACTCTTGAAGACATGCAAAAGAACGGACTGACTTCATTCACATTAGCCTTCAATTTAACATATTAGTGTTCCACAATTTTAAAGCTTTTGCTTGATCTTAGAGACATGGGATTGACCCTTCTCAAGATTTGCCAAAACAATTAAGGGGGAGAATGGGGTAGAAACCACAAACCAGACTGAAGAGACTATAGACCTCTATATGTAAGTAGAGGCAAGTTTGCACTTAAGTTTAAGGATATACTACAGGTTTTCAAATTTCTTATCAGAAAAAAAGCCCTTTAGTTTCAGCAAGCAAGAATCCGTTCTACAGAAGATTATCTGTGGAGACTAACACTGGCAGTCTGAGGCCACATGCTGAAAAGTAATGCTGTACTTCAGCCAAGGACATATTCCCACAGTTGTTGCAGATTCAGCTTATCATAGCACAGAGAAGTTTTCAAACCAGCCTATCCAGGAGCAAACATCCTGTGAAATAGTTTTATCCCCAGACCTCAGTGATGTTTTGCCTAGTCTTATAGAATGCAAAGTCAGTGGCCCGATGGTTTCATTACAAGAACACAACCAAACTCCATTATTTTAGAGTTCGCATTTCTGGGAATCTTACTTGCCCACAAAGTGTGTCTGGAAAATACTTCCTAAGTGAAAAGTTTTGCTTCAAATATTCCTTGGAAAAGAGTGGCAATTATATTATGATTTATTCAATTAAACTATTTTTTCCTTCCCTAAGAAAACACTTATTTTAAGTCTAACATCTCCTGACAATAAAGCTCTTTTAACTCTGGTTGAAAGCATCAGTGTGCACACTCAAAAGCTACCTTAACAGAAAGTAAATTATGTGTACCTGAAGCCCATGAAGCATTTGTTGAGTCCTCTTATTCCATCTCCGTTCTTCTTGATCCTGATCACCCCCTGTGCCATCTTCTTCCTGCAAGCAGCCAAAACTCACATTTACAAAAACACCAGAAGATCTCATCCACTGAGTTACAAAAGAGATATCTAGATATTTCTAAATATCACTTCAGTTTTTTCATCATGACAGACATGATTTAGCCAGGTTTAGACAACCTGATTCACAGGATACAGCTAGGAGAGGTAGGAAATGGGGTGCAGAGGAAGACACACACAAGCTAATGGATCTTAGTAAAGGTTGCATGCCACTATGGTTATACCTCAGACTGTTATGCTGTCAAGTAGTAAAACAAAGTTGTTCAGTCACGATGGCTGAAAATATCAGTCTACTCTAGGACTGTTAGCATTGAGCATAATATCAATGCTTTTATTTTGTAAACAATAAACACAGCTCTCATTTCACCGTGTAAATCACTTCTTAAAAAGCTAATTTACTATTGTGTATTTTCGGTGTAAATAAAAATGTAAATAAAGTTTGTTTTGATATCCACAAAATACTAAATATTGTGGCTAAGTGGCTAAGAAACAACTTAATTAGATATTGGAAAAAAATAAATTGTAAAGGTGGAATGAACTAGTTAAGTAAGATGAAAACACAGGAGTTCAAAACTTCTTGTGTAAGGCATCAAAACTATAAAGGGTAGTTTAATCAAACTATACCTGAGAAATGAAGCACCCTCTAGTTTTAAGGTGAACGCATATGTGACTTGTGAAGTGGTGATGCAGCAACTTTAAAAATCTCTATTTCCAAAGTTTATCACTTCCCAAGTAAGGAGTAAAGATTTAGTTCTTATGAATCTACTAAATTCAAAGTCAAAACAGTGCCAGAGAACACACAAACCCTTTCTGCATAGCTTGCTTTTAAAGAGCTCAGATCTTACCTCCTCTTCTTCTTCCTCCTCCTTCTCCTTTTCCTTCTCCTTCTCTTTTTCTGGCAGAAGTTCCAGCTCTGGTATTAGCTGGCAGATGTTTTGGGGCTCCTCTGGAGGCATTTCTACAGGTGGTATTTCCAACTGTTGTGATGGTGGATGCTTTAAGAATACACAGTACAGGTGAGCACAGACCATCAGCTTATTGATGCTTTTACCATAGAATACTGATGCTACTTTTTTGTTTTGCTCCCCCCGTACCTGTAATCCTCTAGGTTCTACTCAAACCAAAATTATAGTATTACTACTTTACGAGGGAAAAGACTTTCCAGCAACACCTTTTAGTTAATCACCCAAGCTACCAATCTTATTTCTTGGATCGGCACGTGCAGCTTTAAAACCCCACATAACCAGATGCAGTGCTACGTGAACACACTTACTGGAACATGACATATTCAGAGTGTCAAAATACCTTCCTTTGCAATATAAGCAGGAAGGATATATATATTAGTAGGCACTTTGAGAAGTTTCTGAATATATTGAGTGATTCTGATGCTAGATTTTCATTCTTAAAAGATATTTTTATCAACAGGAAAATCCAGAAAAATGGTTTTAAAAGGTTTATATAGTCCTTTCTAATGAAAAATATACAGTATTCTCCCTTCCCTCCACCCCCCCCCCCCCAACTATACACAGTTAAATGTTTGCCTGTAAAGTTATTTCTGCACCAGAAACTGGGGTATATGCATACCCCAAATTAGGTCAAAATAACTTTAATTTGAGCATCATACTGCAGGTATTTTTACAGCTCCATCTGGCTGGCACAATCCAAGATTTTCCAACACACATTGTTTACGTCAGCACAAAGTACAAGCAACTGGTGCAAATTTCATCCAGCGTCTCTCCCTTTTTGTAAGGCAATTCAGCATTTAGTAGTTTCATTCAACAGGAACCCATTACTCATGAAACACCACATTGGATAAAAAAATTGTACAAATATGAGAAAGACTGCACAATCCAGGACTGTTCTTTCTCACCAGATTAGTATTCAGAAAGAATACACCTTCATTTACCATTGTTCCTCTCCCCCTTGACAAATATGGTTTCATTTCACACTGTATCACATCTTTTACAGAAGGGGAAGATATGAAATAGTTTCCGCGTCCACCAATAACCCATCAAAAAAAGCCTTTCAGAGTTTTTGTTTGAACCCTTAAACCCTTCTTTTCTGAAGGGCAGTCCCAGTGGTCCACTTACACAGCTTGCACTATCCTTTCTGATAGTGAAAGCTGTTCATATACACTTGCCACAACAAGAGATCTTTATATAATTTTCTCCTTGATGACTTCTTTTGGATGGAACAATGACACATCCCTATCCTACTTGACTTCAGGGAAACGCTTAATCATTTAAGAAAAACACCATACAGACTACCCACATAAAAAGAATCTGCTATTCCAGCTTATCTCAGCACGACAAAGACTACCTCAAATATACATCACTTCCTGCTCAAAGACACCTCCCACTTCTAGAGTATATAAGAAAAATCTTACTCACAGGTATCACTGGTTCTGGTTCCACTTGCTGCAGTTTGCGTTTAACACCAGTCTGAGGTGGTGGTGGTGGCATGACAGATTCATCTAGGTTGGTTCTGCTGCCTTCCATCATTGATTCTTGCAAACGACTTGGTTCTTCCAGAATAGGTTCATCTATATTCCATAATAAAACCAGTTTTAGATATGTCAGCAAAGTTTGAAATTACATTTCAAAGTCCAATCTGTTATTTAGAATGAAGCACTCTAACAGTTTGCATAGTTTCTGCAGTGACTTACGGTGCAGATGTGCATACAAACCAATACAATACCTATTTAATCCACTGGATCAAAACAAATTTCTGGTCTTCTGTTTCTAGACAAAAAGCTATTTTAAGTCAGGGACCGTATAGAAAGCTAAGCAAACAAAGTCCTTTGCTTCATTATCTTTGGTGACTTAATATAAAGCACAGAGGAAAACAAAAGCTCTGAGGGAAAGCAGAGCATCCTGGACAAGAAACAAACCAATGACTTCTCGCTGCTGTTGTTGCTGCTGCTGTTGCTGCTCCTCTCTGGGAACCTCTGGGTTTTCAAAGTCTTTAAGGAACTCATCAAGGTTGTCAGCTTCGCCACCTTTCCTCCTCTTTCTTAAGTCTTCTGGTACCAGGGGTGTCAGACAGCGAGTAAAGAGCTATAATGGAAAAGGTTATATTATTCACTATTGTAGCTCAGTGTCCTCGTAATACAGATCAAATAATCATAGGTCATCTTCCCTTCCCATTTTTAAGCTCCTCTCCAAGAGCAACATTAAAAAAAAAGATCAAATGTTCATTCATTTCCATAACTGATAAATATTTAATTAAAATGATTAAAAACAACACTAAACACCAGTACTTATGAATACTCCTATCACTATATTGCTATTCAAATAGTGATGTTTACTATCTGAGGCACAAATCTGAACGAAGCCCATTTAGAAATAAACCTGTACAAAGACATTACCTTCAGTAGCCTGTTATTCCACAAAGGCTGTGCAGGCAGAGAGAAAAGCTTTTCAACTCCTCCAGTTTCTTTCCACATCATCAGTTTCTTTGTAGGAGGTGCCAAGTCCAAAGTAGTAACAATATCGGAGTAGTCACTTAATTGCGCTCGAATGGTCTTGCTGTCCAGTTCTTTCACACTGTCCACAATCAGCTTTCTCTTCCTCTTTGCTTTGGTTTCCTTGACTGTTGAGATTTTTAGAAATTAATGAAGGTTAGCTCAACCAGATATCACACTGTAGTAGGAATCTTATGGGGTCTCTATAGGTCTTCCTTGCCCATGCACAAATCAGCCTCCAGAATAAGGCCATGTTAACAATGGAAGGAATGAAAGCCTTCAAGCACTATCAAAGGCCAAACACTATGAATGCTGTCCCACAGCCTACAAATTCTTCTGTGTACACTCACAGTCCAACTGAATCTCCCTAAGCATCATCAATATCCTCAGCTGTGTATGCCTCCCTCCCTCATGGCTTGCTCATTAGGCTGATGTTCTTCATGAGCAAACCTGAGATGTAAGGTCCCTCTGGCCAAAAAGTCAAAGTACCACATCAATTTTTTTTCCCTTAAGCCCTATCTTAACCTCAGTAATGTTAACATGGGTTGTTATCTTACCTGTGCCTCTCATCCTGCTCTAGAATGACTTTACTGTAAACTGTTAACAGCCTGGCCCTCTGCAGCAGACCCTGAAGCTCTGGCAAACGCTGTCTTTGCTGGTCCCACCTGATCAGCTAGGACCTCTGTTGCTAGCTTGCCACCAGAGGGCAGTGTTAGGGCTTTCTAACTGGCCAAGCAGTAAATCAGAGCCTGGAGTTGAGTCTGAAAATACAGGACAAACTACATTTTTTTCTAGATCTTTTTCTTTTTAAATAAAGCAGGGAACTGTTTCTATTGAGCCAAATACAGTACAAGTTAGAATACAGTGCCTTGCATTAGTGAAATTCCTCATCTTTATTTACAACTTCAATACAAAGACTTACCTGCTGGATTCAGCACTTCACAGAAGTCATGAATTACTAAGAAGTAACACTCATTCTACAGGCAACATTCACAGTATGAACAGGCACACTTGGCCACCAAAAACACTACACTGAGATCGCTGCTGCACTACAGGCACTGCATTAGAATTGAAGACATGAGGAGGTCTACTCCAATTCATTGTATTTTAACACACACTTTGCTTAAAAGCTACAGAACCATGCTGCTATTCATTTTAGCTGCAAAACCTACAAACCAGTACTGCCCAAGACTATAGAAGCTAGTTACCCTTTTGGAAAGCACTGGAAGGCCACATTAGAATAAAAGGAATTCAGCAGCCAAGTCCTTGGTTTTTCTCTCAGCTGAAGCAGTCAGTAGAAGCACTAGACATTCATCTCCATCCATCAATCTAAGGTAGCCTCTTTTGACCCAAGTAAAATATTCCCAGTTTACTCACCAGTAATGTCAATAGGCTCCAGAGCAAAAGCTTCCTCTTCATTGGGAACGAGCGTTGTCTGATCAGTCATAGTTGGTAATGGCTCTACTGGGTCTACTGAATCTGGGCTATCTGGTCCACCCACTGCCAATAAGAACAAGTATCATGCACTGTACATCGGAACGAACAAACTCTGCTACCATTCCCATCCCCTCCTCCACACCTTAAAGTAGACAACCACATTTCATACTTTTCAGTTCAATGTGCTCCAAAGTAATTAGATTCTTAAACAAATTAATTAATAACAAGTAATTCTAGACCTAGTCCTAGATCACACTCACTTGAGACATTGTCATCATCATCCATATCATCATGGGGAGGTTGCTCTGGCATCATTACTCCACTTTCTGAGAGTGCAGGTGGATCATCAAAAATGCCACCATCATTATTACTGAGAAGTTTATCATCTGAAAAGATAATATGAAAACATTAATTTTGCATCTACAAATTCATGAAATCTGTACAAGCAAGTTTATGAAGTACAGAAATTTATGACAAGATAGATAAAGACTGTGCAAAAGTTAGTGAAGCCTATACTTTCAATGCTGACATGAAAGCCATCAGGCAAATTTTTCCAAGATGCATTTCAGCTCAAGTTTTGAGCATACACATAACCTTTATTACAATAACATTTGCCACATGTTTGCATCTTGCTAGGTTTCTTAGTACTTCAAAAAGAAACATTCAATAAAAGTCGCAATGTATTAATGAAACCCCACGAGGGGTCAAACAAGCAGCAGAATTGCACATTGATTTTTCTCTAAAGAACGTTATGTACACAAAGGAAAAGCTCCGGATGATTTAGTTTTACTTCATTTAAAAATAAGCAGCACTTAATATGGTACACATCAATGCTGCTGTAGC
Source organism: Aythya fuligula (assembly GCF_009819795.1). Classification (NCBI taxonomy): domain Eukaryota; kingdom Metazoa; phylum Chordata; class Aves; order Anseriformes; family Anatidae; genus Aythya; species Aythya fuligula. The sequence goes on from NC_045560.1 coordinate 145,072,581, forward strand.
ACTCAAAAAAACAGAATTCCACTCCTGAATGCACAACCTAGAGAGGTGTCTCAGCTACAAAGGAAACAGCCCCTTCCCATCTCCTCCCCAAGAACTAATTATTAAGGCATAACGTAGGAGAGGAAAAAAGTTAATTTCTCAAACATACCCAATATTCCACCATCATTTCCTTCTCCAAAATTATCATCTTTGTATTGGTCTTCATATTCCAGGTGATTAGCTTTCTCATTAAGGTGACTGGTGCTCTGTTCAGGTTCCAGCAGGAGATTGGAAGCACTGGTGCTCACTAGCATGTCATCCTCAAATGCACTACCTTCTCTCATCATCTCACGATCATCCATCCCAAAGTCACCTGGAAGAATATGATTTCATCTCTATAAATGCAAATGAACCAGTATGTGAGAGACCTAGCTCATCAATCAAGAAAGACCCGATTGCAAGACCAAACTTCTTTATTGTTTTAATCTTGCAATTTTTCATGAATTACAAATACCTCTATTGAAACAAATCTTTTCATAGTTATTGATTGCAGAGTTAATGACAAAACAGAAGAAATAATGCCCAGCAATACTACAGCAAATATACTGTCCAATTACAAAAAATAACTCTCTCTGCTCCTTAAATCATTTTTATTATAACCTACTTGAAACTGATTTTAGCAAGATCCTGTAACCACAGACTACTCTAAAAAAGTTACATTTTATGCCTCAAGGTTGGGCTGCATGTGCAGAGACTGGACCAATAACAAAATCAACAACCTAATCAATACCTAGATTACATTTCCAGTAAGATTTCTAAATTATAGATATTATACTTTGGAAATTATTTATCTTTGGATATTCAAACAACTGCTTTCAGGCTTTGATTCAGATCTTAGAACACTGTCCTTGAACAGATACTGGAAGCAGCAGTAAACCAATCATCACTAACTGCTCCAACTTTAGAAATCTCGTAACAGTACTGAAAATATGCCTAAAACTGAAGTGGCAGCTGATTATTCATACCATATTTTAAGAAGTAATATTGATACCGTATTTCACTAATTCACCTGACTGAATGTTCTTCGGCTTTATATGGGCAGCTAGAAGCTTGCTGAATACTAGAAGACAGACTTCCTGGAAAAACTCAACAATATAAGAATTAAATATATGGAAACACACCACATTTGACTGAATTTGTTTTTAGTACTTAATAATGGGAATTCCATTCCAGAAGCACAAGATTATAGCTTCACAGTTATCAAAATTAACTTAGTAACAACATAACACAAGATTTTACCGAAGTCATTATCCTGGAGGATACTGATGTTGCCTACTTCTTCTCTCATGGTAATTTCTTCCACTCTACTCTGGTTCAAACTGAACTGCTGGGCCACATCAATATCACTTAAACAAACAGAAGGCAATTATTAAAATCTCCATAAGAAGAAGTAACAGATAAAGCCTTAGATAAATGTGACATTAATTCCTAAATAGTACACTATATATATAGTAAGTTAATGAAAAAGTTGACGGTGAACACTGAATAGTAAGCAGTACTTGTAACAGTAAGACTATTAAAGGTTAAAATCTAAAATTCAAATTGCGTTAGCTTCTAGAAAACATATCAATAACCTCTCTTACTCCTTGTTATGCTGGGTCACTAACTTAAAGGCCAATTTGGTAAGAACAGCCTCTCCCCTCTTTCAACTCCAAAAGCTATTAATACAATTTATCTAAAAGCATAACTAGTACCAAGTTAATTTCTTAGCAGTGTGTTAAAGTACATTTCTTAGAAAAGCATTTTTTTTTTTTTGCAGTTAAAAATTAGTACATAATCCAAACAAGTATAAACTAAACGGAGCACTGATTAAAGCAAACTGGATCCCACAGATTTCCTTATGAATAATCCCCAAAATGGTAACATCAACTTCTTACAAGTTAAGAACCATTAAAGCTGCATATCATCAGCATGTTTACAGGCAACTCAGCGTTAGGAAGTTTTAAGAAAATGCCACTACATGAGCTTGACTAGGACATTTCCGTAAAACTAATCTTGTCTAATTTGAGGAAGTAAATGTAATGTCAGTTAAAGAAGAAAAACACAAAATAAAGAAACCAGAGTTTTTCCAAAAGTTATGATAATAACAGTTTTAACTTTGGTTAACATCACAGGCTACTATGAACTTAAAATCCCTACAAAGATGACTGCATACTTGCTTGGTGTATTTAAAAGCCTCAGAAGTTATCTGCTGCCCTTTTCTCTTTATGTAACGTGGCAATGACGCTGCTGTTTAAAACCAGATCCTTGTCACATAAAACCAAACAGCATTTGCATAAAAAAAGAAAAAAAATCATCAACTTACTCCAGGTCAGGAAGTGGTTGATCAAAATCATGAAATTCCTCAGGTAAGGTAATAGCATTGTAAGCAGCCTCTCTGTTTTCCTCAGGCAAATCGACAACCCCTGCAGAGAAGAACACTCAGACATGAGTTCCCATTCCTAAAGGATAGCATTTTTCCCTGTGCTTCCACTGAAGCTGTACCTTCAGCATTACTCTATCTGCATAAACTTGTTGTCTTTAAATTGTTGTGTTGACCTGATGCTAGATATCTATGAAGAAACCTTAGATAATGTCAGTATCGGGAATTCAGCCTAAAATCGAAATACCTACCTCTTAAGCCACTGTACAGCATCGTATAACCCTGCAAGAACAACAAGCCTTCACTCACTAAATAATGTTTGTGTGGCACAATGCTGAGCCATGTGGCTACTACAGGCATTTTATGTCATCACATCACTGTACAGGCATCCAGCAGTGCAGGTACCTGCTAGGAAATAATTTTATCAAGATGCTCCAGATGAGCTAGTTAGTCCTATATTTTGGTTTGGGTACAGCACCAGCAACACAATCACTACACAGCTTCTGCTCATTTAGCCAGCTCAACCAAGCCCTCAAGTCCCAGCACAGTACTGACTGTACTTGGGCCACACATCCAAATCTTCCACTTCAGCATTTAAAATACCTCGATTATCTAAACCACATATATATACATATATATTTAAATCCTCCTGAAACACTTAATCTGTTATTCAATGGGCATCCTCAGAGTATGACTATCAGATTAGCTATCACACAAAAACAGTGCCAGGTACCTGTTTTATTCAAAAGCTTAAAGGTCAGGACACTCGAAAGTACACAGGAAATGCAAGTTCAGTTCCTGCTGTAACTTGCAGGAGATCTGAGCTTTATGTTCTGCCTCCTGACCCACACAACACAGGCCGTTCTGAGGTACTGATACTTCAGAAGCACTGCCTGCTGTGCTTTCCTCTGCAATGGATAATCAAAGAACCACTGCCCAGAGAGACCACGAACAAGCACAAGTCTGCATTTTACTCATGTTGGTCCTTGGCTAGGAATGAAGAAGCTTAGTCCTCCTTTCAAAGCTATCCAGTCTTTTTACCTGCTAGCTGCTTAAAACAAAATATGTAAACGATCCTCAGAGCAGACATAAACAAGACAGTGCCCAAGCCACAAATGTAGTATCTGTTCTCAGTTTACAAGTGCCTCAACTTGCTTCAGGCCAGCATGCTGCTTTTTCTAAGTCTCATTTTAAGGTCCTTCACCTTCTGCAAGCACTCTGGTGGGAGCAGGAAAACTGGGAAAAAAATTACCTTGTGAAAGTATATGAATTTTTGACATCACCAAAAATTGGCAGCTTTCAGAAATCTACTGCTGAAAACTAAACAGTTTAAAAAGCTGAAAACTAGGAAGTTTAAAACCTTGATCACAATGTGAAGATCAAGAAACAAAAATAGGAACGTTATACCCAGATTGGGAAACGAAGATAAAAACATTATATGCATTAATTATTCTCAAATTTATTGGTGCATTGGCTTTAAAAAGCTGCCTTTTATAAGAGGCTTCCTGAAGTTCAGCTCTACAATCTATTACACTCACACAAAACTAAAGAGGTGATTAAGCAGCTGTGAGTATCCTGCAGTGTCAAAGCAACAGCTACGATCCATCTGCAGAAAATGTTTCCCAGGATAAGGATCTATCAACTAAAAACTATCAACTGTGTGTATAACCCAAGAAATTCCTTGTTGGACAGACTGTCATTTTCAGTATTAATACAGCTCCCCTCCATCTTTATTGTAAGAACTTAACAATAGGGGGAAAAGCTATGTATTGCACCTACAAAAGTGAAAATACCTTTGTTCCGCTGCAGTTCACACTTCTTCCAAAAACTAAAATGCTGAAGAGTCAGAAAAACATACAGCCTATTTCCATTTTCTTTTGTACCTCACAGCAAGACAATCTTTCTCCCTACGGAAAAAAAAGCTCCCTTCTATTCAATACATGCAAATACAACTGGCATTTTTCAGACTTGTGACAGAAGGTAAAAGCCATACAGTATATTCCCATTTAGCACCATATACCAACAACAGAAAGTCATATTTGAGATGATTTTACTGAATCAGCCCTAACGTGAAAAGCTTTGGTTCAGAATTTAATCAAGAGATTTTTCAGCACACAACTCAGTCACATAGCCAGCCTGAAGTTCACACTAACGAAAATAGCTTCTACTGTAATTACCCTAAATAGAAGAACTGCATAAATTTATAAAGACAAGACAGTAGAATTCTGTATCTGCTTAATACATGTTGTTATAGAACTTAAGACAGGTACCTGGACGAAAAGCCATCTTAATCTTAATGAAGGCCTCATTACAGTCTGCAAGAAGATATTTTGCTTTCCTGTGGTAGATCCTAACAACGCCTAGTAAGAGATGTCCTGAGGTTCGAAGTGCCATCTTCACCTAAAAGCACAGTGTACAACCAGTGAGTTAGATGAAGCCTTACTTTTTTCCTCCCATCAAGTTTCAGTCAGCTTCATACGAGTTTTGCAGTAACATCAAATATCCAAAACACGTATAAAAAACAGTAGAAAACTCTAAACAAAGAAAGAATGCAAACTCTGCAGTTTTAGATGATACTTTATGGATAACTTGCGGAGGAGATGGAAAAACATTAGTAAATTAATAGGAATTTCACTCAAGGAATTTTATAAACACTGCTATGTCTACTAGGAAAAAAAAAAAGATGACAAGACAAAATTCATTTTACCACATCCTTTCCTGACACCTTTGTTATTTTAATTGAATTAAAAAATAATAAAAAAGGACAGCCAGAAATTATGATTTGGTTAAGCAAAAAGTCTAGTTAAAACCAGTATCTTGCTACCTCTCTATCATCCATCCCTCTGTTAAGGAAAGCATAAAAGAACAGCAGAAGATACAGGGTATTCATAAACAGGCACTGTCACATTAAAATAAGCTTCCATTCCCCTCCTCTTTAGCCTCACTGCTTTGCTATGTAATTGAGTACTTCACTAACTGTGGGAACAGAAAACCAATAAAAACAATTTCCAGGGAAGGACTCAAATATTTTATTCCAAAAGAGCATGAGACTTATGTTGAAGAATATATGGAATAATTAGCTCCTACAAAGATTAAACCATACAGGGTCTAACCTTAAGCTTTGAGAATTCAAAATGACGCATGATGTGTCGTATTTCAGGTAACTGACAAACATCTTACAGAGAATTAAATACATGAAAGAGTGCCTAGCAGTTCCTCCTTTCTCTACAAGTACCCTGCAGCTCATTAGTGAGTCCATGAACATTATCTTCTCTCTAAATCCTTCCAGAGGTGACACTGAAGGAAATCACCCAGTTCTGGAACAGTAAGCATATCTATGATTGTATTATACATACTTTGCTTACAAACAGCAGTTCTTCCAAAATCCATAGCAACACTATTGAAACGCTGTATTGGTTTCAACCAAATAAAAGATAAAAATAAGTCATTTCTTTTTAACATAGTGGCTTTTCTTATACGATATTCAAACATCTGCTAAATGACAAAGTTTACAATGAAATCAGTCCACTAGCTCTTGAATAAGAAGCTTCAGTTTTATAAGTGGTGGTCATAATGTGTGTTTTTTTTCCTCCACTAAGTTCCTCAAATTTTCCCCTTGTTTCACAATAACCATGTACAAGTTTTATATTCTTTCAGTTTTGTCCCTGTTTGCTTTCTATAAAACCAAGCAAGAAACTAAAAGCTTCAAAAGCAAGGCTTTTACACTACAACATGGTATTTCTATTGCATGGAAAACTATATTCACACCATCAGTAACATTACAAGCTACTGTGATTCTTTGGTTCTTTTTGCTGTGGCTAAGAAGAAACCCGCTTTTACCTAAGTCACAAACATAAACAATTTTAAGTATTATTTCTACAGCTTCCAGTAACAACATCACCTCTGAAAGCCCATCATCGTAACGACTTTAGAAGTTACTTTGTAGGAAAGCCCAGGCTTTTTCTCTTCCAAACATTTGCTTCTAAATGATGCGTGATACATCAAGATACAAGTCCTCTATTTAAATAAAGCAAACCATTTTTTTTTTATTATAAATTGCGTGATACTGTTATTAGAAAATTGACAGCAAAATACTTTCTTGAATCAAACAGCCTGAACAGACCTTTTCACCCTTTAAAACATCAGCACCAAGCAACCCAAGTAGTAACTACTGAGGCATACACAATTTCTTTTCAGTACAAGATAACATTACATCAGTGTAAAACAGATACCTTTGGTGAAATGATACTCTCCACGCTGCTCTCCAGGTTACATTCAAAAACGTGGGCTTTGGTTAGCTTTTTATCCCAGTGGGCGGCCAGCCATATTTTGGCCAGTGGCCCACGCTTGCTGAGGACGAAGTGGGCATAGAACATGGTCCCAGATGTCTATAACAAAGTGCAAACCTGTAAACAGAAAGGCAAACATACATATATATTTAGAGAATTATTGATGGGTAACATCCTTGTAAACACACTCCTTATATCTGCTTCTCAATCATTTAGATCAAACTATTGGTATAAGATATTTAAAGAAGCCAACACTTAGAGGTGGTGGGCACGTTATATATACATTTATTACGAAATATGAAGCAGGAAGATCAGTGACCAACCAATGCTCCTTTTACAGATTAAAACCATTTACATAACTTTAAATTGTTTACCATCCCACGAGGCAAAAACCCTTTAAGTATATTAAGCAAAGTTGATGATACTAAGCTGTCATAATGTAAACATACACACCTCTCTTTTCCCTCCCACAGTGGTCTTCTACCACTTCCATTTCTGTCTGCTCTAGCTTTTCCAGTAGCTACTACTATGCTATACCATTAAATATTCAGCACGGTTTCAGTAAACCATTAAGCATTTTAAAATACATAGCTGTAAACTTTTTGGACGGCTCCATGTTTTATTAAAGAGAAAGTACAACTCTCCTCACTTCCAAGCAGACTGCTCTGTTTCAGAATCCTCTTTGTAACACTCCATATATTTTATCCAAGCGTTGATTAAACTTACGAGAAAACTGACTGCATTGTCCCAAACTTCCTGAAGATTTCACTTCCTTCTTCCTCCTCCACTACCAAGCCAAACTTCCTTTGGCTAGTAGCTACCTGACTACCCTCTTACTGCTGGTAATGATGCCAACACAGAAAGCCCCAGGGAAGCAGGACACCACACTGTCTTACAATCTAAAAAAGCCAATGCCATGCACGAGGTAAGCACGCGATTCAGTTCAACTACAAGTTGGAGATGTGTAATTTAAAGAGGTAGAAGATTGCCCACGTGCAGCTTTTTCTCCAGTAACATCCATAACCAGGGAAAAAGAAATGAGACAGAACAGGAGAGATGCAACAAGTGCATTGCAGTTTTTGCCTCCTCCTCTGTGCCCACAGAAACACTGCCAGAAGCACACCGCTGCAATGAGCAGGGCAATTTAATCTAGGCAGAACCAAGGCGGGGAGCATTAATTCCTAACCTAAAAAAACATGTTTCCCAAGTGCATGCCAACACAATTTGCAAGCAAATAGGGATCACAGGGAAACACAAAGCCTTGGTAAACATGATAGCCAGAGAAAGATTCTCATGAAGCCAGTTTCTAAACCATTACAATTAACTTGCAATGGTAAATAGGTTTCAAGGCCACGAGTGGCAGATATTTATAGGGTAAGCTTCACAAAAAGTACATCGTTGGCTCAATGGAAGTGAAGCCAATGTCTACATACATGGATAACAAATGAAAAATCCCCAGAAGTAAATGCCAACAATTTGTTGTTGTTAAGTAATAAATGGATATTGATGGATAACAAAGCAAAGGGAAAAATAACCTTTGTAGTGTTACCATGCTCCATACTTGCACCCACTCACATGTACTGTTCAACACACAAGATCAAAGCTTTGAAATTTCTGCTGCATTAAATACAGAATCTGTTCTGTTGTCCAAACAGTTCTTAAACCCGTTGGTCTAACAACAGGCTGGCCACTGATTCTGGCCATAACCCAGAATGGACACACTACACAAGATTTAAAGAAAACAAAGGCCATGTAAACAAAGGCCATGTTCAGTTTGAACTAATACAGTAGGTATCAAGCATTAACACTACTGTTAGGACTTCAGTAGACAGGTGTAAGTCATAACAGAACTGCAAATTAAAAATTAAAATAACATTTTTATGGTGCTGAAAACGTGTAGAGCTAAGAGCAGCACTGCACAATGCTGGAAATGAGCAAGCTTTCCTAGGAAGCAAAAGAAAAAAAAAGTGAAAATCTCCTTGATGAATAAAAGTATTTTTCCCCAGAGGTTTTTAAAAAGCTTCACGCTGTCCCAAAGGCTACCAGACAATTCAGTCCTTCCCACATTTTCAAAGGCCTCACAGTATTTGTGTATACACAGACACCTAACTTTGCAGCACAGCATTTTGGTATGCGGAATTGCTAACACAACCTTCCACTGCCCTGGTGGCAGCAGGCCTGTAGGGGACCCAGAAACATGAAGAGTATGAGCAAGGGAAGACAAGCACATGATGAACAAAACCACTTGCATTACTTTGTTAAAACCTTCCAAGAGTTTCAAAAGAATGTGCTTTGATTCGTGGAGTTTGGCACGATCATTCACTAATGTTTACAATCATTAAAATACATAGCATGGGCTTCACATGATTTCAAACATATTGTTAACTGTAAGCCTGAAAATATAGTGAAGATTTCCCGTTAAATGTGGAACATACTATCCAGGCAACTCAGAAGGAATAACTAACTTTCCACTGCTTTCCAGGATTTAAAGGGATAATGCAAACATAAAACAAATGGCTGAGATATCTAAGAGGAAGCAAGTTTCCTCCCAAAATTGAGATGTCAGGATCACAAGGCCGATTATATCAGCGTTAAGGGTTTTTTTGTTTGTTTTGACTTAAAAAAAAAAAAAAAAAAAAAAAAAAGCAGACATCACTAATAACTTGTCTTCCAAAGAAGTGCCAATCCAAGCCAAAATATTCCCTGTGAAGGGAGCTCACACATGGAAATGGGTTTCAAAACATCTGTTCCATCAGCAATTAAATCAAAGAATAGAGGCTGAAAACTGTTACACCACAGAAACTGTGAATGGTCATCTGCAAGCCTAGTGAGAAGAGCACACTGCATGTGGATGGTACTTAGAAACTTTTGTAGCAAAGGAGAACCAAACATAACTGACTTCTGACAGAGGTTGTCTGTTTCTCTTCAGCCATTAATGAAATCTAGTCTGATAGTCAACACTGTGGCAAGAGATCATTTAAAGCGCTTTAATCTGAACTATTGTTAGCAGGTAATGCTTCTGTTCATCCAAGCACCAGCTTCCTATGTCACAACAGGAGTCTCTGCCACTTCCAAATTCCATCAAGAGATGTGCTGTACAGTAATACCTGGACTTTACTTGGGCCAGTGCACAAAGCAGACCCCGTTGGTTGCTCTTATTTTCTTGACATTTTCCTTCTTTCTTTTCAGATAATCCCTTTCCTTCTTCCAGGGTTTTTGCCTGATCATTTATTCATAGGGAGTACGCTGTTGCAGGGGCATAAAAGGAGAAATACATTTTCTGGCATAATTCAAGACTGGGATGAATGTTAAAGGAACTAAAGAGTGTTTTGGAGTGGCAGAGTGCTCATGCAGGCACAAGGAACATATGTCCTTGGCTGCAAAAGCAACTCCATAAGAACCCTCAAAAGCAAATGGGTAGCTGATGGTTCTTAACAGGCTTATACAGCAAAATCGAATTGCTAATTTTTGAGATTGACTGGTTGTGAACCAGGCCCTTCAAACCTGTTCGAAGAGCTTCGAAAACATGAGGCAAAAAACTGTACGTGCTCGCACAAGACCAACTGATACCAAATCCCGACCCTGCCCAATTGTGCTTTTAAGAGCTTTATTTTAATTAACTTTGAATTTGCTTCAATGTGCTGTTATTGTCCTCGTGTTCCTCTGCCTATATATGTGCCCAGGAATGGCATGGTTTTATTTTTTATCATTTTTCTTTTTGCAGAAGTATTAAAAATTACCAATTTTATAACACAAAGTAACCAAACATGTAGAGTGACACTAATACAATACTGATAGTATTTCATTTTCCTTCCTGAGGATCTGGTTACTAAGCCTCCCAAAGAAACAACAAGAAAACTGGGCAGATGCTACCCATGAAACTTTCTCTTAACCATCAATTCAAAAATATGAAGTTTTAAAATCCTTCTGCATGTTAGAAGTGTATACACTCTGAAAAGCAACCTCTCATGGCCTTAGTACTGCCTGTCAACACATTCAGAAAGCTTTATGAAACAACAGCTGACAACAACATTGCAGACAACAGATACAATATTCAGCTGTGGCAAGTTTTAATCTGACCACAGTTCATTTAAAGCAACCACCTTTTAAAAGAAATTTCAGGAGATGAGAATTCCTCCACTCTAGCCCATGAAATCCACATCTACTACCCTACTAGGCCATGTTATTGTTATATATGGAGTGGTAATTGGTGTCAAGAAGATGGTTGATATTAATAAAGAAAGGGAAGATGTGGCAGTGTGGCCATGGGGGTCGGCAAGCCCCGTGGTTGATGATAACATCAGACTCTTAACGATGAGGCCATCAGGAATGTAAAAGAGCTTACAGGGAACAAAGAAGGGTGATTCAGGAGACTCCATGCGCAACTGCTTACCAGCAAGGGGCAGTTGTGTGCACGGGTCAGCTTCTCTCAGCTTGAGCTTGTTCCGAGCTCCGGTGCACCCATTTCCAGTGACTTTCAGTACGAGCCTCTCTGAGCAGTTTGCTGAGTTTGGCCGAACCCATCTTCATGAGGCAATCAATGTGCCTGTTCCCATCCTGGTCTCCATTCTGCTAGTCTGCTCCTTTTCATTCCTTCTTTCTACTTCTTTATTGATGACATAACTTCATCGTGTTGCCTTTTTTTTTTTAATCTTGAGGGCAGGCTCCCCTCTTATACCCTTCACCCCACAGCAGTTCTTTTCAAAACAACTTGTCATTGGTCAAACAACTTTGCAAATAACAGCAACAGCAAACACCCAAAAACTTCCGTGCCTTAATGGCTGGAGAACAAGCAACCCGAGACTGCATGGAGTCTCCTGAATCACCCTTCTTTGTTCCCTCTAAGCTCTTTTACATTCCTGATGGCCTCATCGTTAAGAGTCTGATGTTATCATCAACCACGGGGCTTGCCGACCCCCATGGCCACACTGCCACATCTCCCCCTTCTTTATTAATATCAACCATCTTCTCAACACGAATTACCACTCCATATATAACACTTCGAAACAAAGACTGTCCTGGTAACCTTACAGCTTATTCTCCTTATTAACAATCAGTTAGTTTATGATCCTGAAATATGGGACCAAATTGAGGTCAAGGTGTGGGACTCTGCAACTAAAAACGACACGATTGCAGTGGGATTGCTTGGCACCTGGCAAGCAATCTTTGAGGCCTTAAAGAACCATATGGGACCACAGTCAGAAACATTTGGTTTGCCAGACAGTGAGGGAGCTGCAGGCTCCTTTACTGATCTGACTGCTACGCCATTGGCCCCTCTGCTGCTACAGCCATCGAAGGCTTTTGCTGTTACGCCCCCTGGTGACCTGGACGTGCCTTTTGACCCAGGCCTCATTGGCCTTGAAAAGGAGATGGATATGCTTTTCTTCCATTTAGTAAGAACAGATACGTAAGGCCCAAAGGCTGAGTTGCTTGACAACTTAAAGCAAGACATATTGTTCAAAAGGAATGGAAAATGGAGACTGTTAAGTCATGGAACTTAAAGGATTATTTGATACCTTTTCTGATTGTACATATGTATAGGTGTACTCGGGTTTAGTATGTAAAAGCAATGTTCTGTATATTTAGAAATTTGATGTTCGTGTGCACATGTTGGTAGAGCATAGACTCCCTGTACACTCAGCGCTGTTTACTTGCACTGAGTGTACTTGCTGTTTACTATAAATATTACTAAATTCAGATTGAGTTGAGACTTCATTTATAACATTATGCATACACACACCAGTTCACAGGTCAAGTCTTAATCTGCTGTCACCTATTCCTGTTATAAAGTTATTTCAGAACCACGCTCATCCCCTGATAAGCAGATACTTCCCATATTAAAGTTTAAAATCAGCCAGTCATTTTAATTCTTTTGTCCTTATTCTATCCTTCCACTTCAGTTTCTCCTTTTCTCTGTTGTTCCCACACACAGTTCCAGTTTTGCTAAGCTAAACAAGTCTTTGAGAAGAGTAAGCTGACCTTGTGCACCTGCAGCAGTCAGAGCTGGACCTTGGAAGTCCCACGGGACAGCACACTCCCCATGAAGCCTCACAACACTGTGACATCCATTCCTCCTCACCTTCACTAGCAAGGTGCGACTTGACTCACCCTGTGACACTTGTGTCTCCCTCACACATCACACCAGTGACCCAAAAGCCTTCTGGATGTCAAGTTATTCACCTGTTTTTATCTACCTGTTCCCAAATCAATAAAAATGTCATGAACTGTAGCACTCACTAATTCCCAGGTCCCTGACCCTGCACATGGGGTTCTTTGTTTTCACCTCATAGCCTGTCACCATGCAATTCTGTCTAAAACTTCCTCAAGTGCAGGAACACCTACCAGTGCTGTCTTACTACACTAGCAACTTTCATTAGCACACATAACACCTGATGCCACTAAAAAAAAAAAAATCGATCACAGGATCAGCCTTTACAAACTCCACTAGCAACTCCTTACAGCTCCATGCCTGTTTTCAGCATCACATTATTTCCTCTCCTTTCTTCAACCGCCTTTATAATATCCTTCTTAAGCTGAATTTTTCTATAATTTAATAGATTTCTTTGTGTCACCTTCAGCTTTAATGAACTTCAGTGACAAGTCACCTCAATTTCTTATGTCTACAAAATCAATTATTGAAAAGATAAAATTGAACTAGTCCGACTTGACTGATAAATGCATACACAGCGCTTTTTATTTGCCTGCATGTCTTTATTTCTCCCATTACCTCTTATTCTAACATCCTATGGCCGAGGTTGCACTGCCAGGTCTGTACCTGCTCAAAACACACCTCTCATTTACAGGAACTGCATTCCGTGTTCTCCAGTTACAATACACTACACTTCTACATCATCACACTGCTGGAACCAGCATCCCACTAATTCAAAGGGCAGATCTTTCAGAATACCCCTATAGTTTGAGATTATTAAACCTCATGAAAAAGGTTTCTCTCACGCTGCCACCCTCCCCCCCCAACTCTACTTCAAAACCTAAACCTCAGCAAGTATCCTGCCGTTGCAGCCAGATTCAGCACATCCATTCGTCCAGTAGAAAAAATAATCTCACTATTCTTAGGTCTTATCTCAGCCATCCCGAACTGTTTTGTGAAATTGCAGTTCCAAGTCAAAACAGAGATGCATTTGCCACAAACCATGTACTAACACACTCCTTAAGGGTACAAAAGTTAAGAGGCTAGAAATACATCTATCAGACTTCTTTTTTTTTTCTCCCCAGCAGTTATTCCTCTGTGCTGTTCACCCAAAAAGCTGAATGTGAAAATACTCTGCAACATTTTGCCTCAAAGTGGAAAAGTTAACTGAACAACTATTCTCATTTCTGTCGGAAACCCCTAGAAGTACACTACCAGCAGCCCCGATAGTAAGAAAACAATAGTTTGGGTGGTGATTTAAATTTACTGTAGGTCTCACTAACTTTCTGCTCTTCCCTTTTATTCCCCCCCCCCCCCGCCCCAACGCCTTCTCTGCAGTTTTTGATATTTTAGATCGCTGCGGCCACTGTTGCCAAGTTTCACAGAACGTCAAATATTTACAAATGAACCTTTTAAAAATAAGACTCAAGCCCAAAACTACGAAAGCTTTGATGTTTCCACACTTTTGACATAACTCGTTTTACGGAGGAATAGGTCAATGAAACAGTATACTTAATGCAAACATTCACACAATAGGGGCCTAAATGGTAACTTGTATAAATTTACAGTTTTTTTTTTTTTTTTTTTGCCGCGGATCTAAACTTAAGCGAAAGCCATTTTCATTTCAGCAGTGCCGTGCCAATGAACCACAGTGACCCCCACTTCCTTTGTTACTGATACAAACACAACACCTTGCTGTACACTTCGCAAAAGCCTTTCATTCAGAATCAGGCAGAAACCATGGGAAGACCGGGAAGGTTTACGCAAGATCGGCCAGCGATACTGAAGAAAGACCTGCGTTTTCCCGAAAAGCAAACATTTTTTAAAGGGACCTTTTGCCGGCCAACACCCCCAGCTGCCAGCTCACACGTTATTAGGCAGAACCACGAGCACACTCCACGCTCTGCCGTTGCCCAACCGAAAGCTTACATTACACCCGCAAATAAAGGGCCGGGAGACAAAACTCTGCTCCTCCCCACGTCCCCCTGAGCACGAAACAACCCCGCGGACGCCCCCTTTACAAGCCGGGGCCGCTCCGTTACCGGGACCAAACCACGGTTTCTCTCGGCGTGCCCCGGCCTGGCAGCGGGCAGCCCCCCGGTGCTGGGCGCCGGGCAGGCCGCAGAGGCGGAGCTGAAGGGCCCGACCCCTTCAGCGAAGCTGCCCAACGGCCGAGCAGCCGCCGCGGCTCCTTCAGCGGCTGCTCCTTACCCGGGTCGGGGGCAGGCTGGCGAGGCCGGGCTGCGAACCCGCTCCGCTCCCTCCTCCTCCTCCTCCTCCTCCTCCTCCTCTCGTCCCTTCCCCCGCGAGGCGCTCCCTCAGCCGACCAAGATGGCGGCCGCGGCCCTTCCTGCCGCCCAAAGCGCCCGTTCAAATCGGCAGGATGTTTACGGTTAAACTGCCCCCCGCCGCCGCCCGCCCGCCGCGCATGCGCAGCGCGCCCGCCTGCTCCCTCCGGGGAAAGGGGCGAAGTGAGGAGAGGAGCAGCGCATGCGCAGTTCGCAGGGATCTGCCTCCAGGGAGGGGCGGGAGGCGGAAGTGTGTGGGGGGGTGGTTGCCATGGCAACGGTTCGGCTGCAGAGCCTGGTGTGGACGGCCTCGCCCCGCGCTGCTGGGGTGTCGGGGGCTCGGCCTCACTGCCCTGTTGCAACCCCGCAGCCTTTACGGCCACTAAGCCGTAGAGTCATACACTCATAGAATCAATAAGCTTCGAAAAGCCTTCCAAGATCATCTGGTCCAACCATCCCCTACCACCAATGTCACCACCAAACCATGTCCCCAAGCACCACGTCCAACCTTTCCTTGAACACCCCCAGGGACGGGGACTCCACCACCTCCCTGGGCAACCCGTCCCAATGCCTGACTATAGCTATACTCCTGAACACAACATTAAATTTCTAGTTAACTTGTAAAAAATGACTCTCCTTTAAAATAAATGGCCCTTTTTACAGCCTCCTTCCTTAAGGAGGTCAATGCGCTTGAGGTGTTGTTTCTGAGCTCTGCTGTGTACTCAAGCCATCTGGAGCACCGCAGGTGTTATTTTTGTGCTTTGTTGGGTACTTCAGGAACACCTGCACACACCATCATGCATTTTTATTTGTTTGGAGTAATTTGACTTCAGCAGGACTTAAGATGGTCTTCTTGTTTTGAATTTGACCACCAGTGATATAAGAGAGAATTGTGGCTACAACTGGGCTTAAACAGGAGTAGATGACTAGTAAATACAGAGGGCAAAGCAAGGAGACTCTTTTGGGGATTTTTTGTTTTTCTTCTGGTCTTCACTCCAAGACACCACCAAATCTGAAGCTAAAAGTACATGCAATAAAACTCTAGGTCAACAAGAAACAGCTTTTAGCCCAAAGGAAACCAAAATACATTAAGGTTATTAAAATAGCCTTTAAGAAATAATTTGTTTTGTATGTGAGTTTGTAAACATGGCATCAGTTCACACACACAAAAAACTCACATATTAGAATACCTAGAAAATCTTCCTACCAAGAATTTAAAAAGTTTTACTGCTATTGTGTATTTTAGTGGATGATAACGTCAATAAATAATGTGTAAAAATATGCAGGTTCAAATGTCTTGATCCTTTTTCCTCAAACACAGTTTTGTGGATTTCAATATTCATTTAATAATACCTCATTAGAAACTTTACTCAAAACACACATTGATTCTCCGTATGTTCCACATGGAGTTTGCTAGGTATTGTAATGTTTCAAAGTTTTTTTGTTTGTTTGTTTTTCTGCAAGAAAACATCTGGTGTACCACCACTATTTATTTGCTCCTTTTACTTCTGTATGAAGACACTGAACCAGCTAGTGTCTAGGTTATAGTCCAGTGGACCACAGATTAGAAATTCATAAATCAGTGTATCATTACTGATATACTGGATTGCATCAAATCAAGCATCCACCAGAAGTGTGGACTAGAAAAGATGCTAAATTTGCTGCTATAGGAAAGCAATCACTCACTGGAAAAACAAACAAACAAACAAACAAACATACCAGCAAAACCATATTTTTTTCTTGTTCAACTGTATCGATAATGGGGTTTCTTCAAGCACAACTGTGTGAGTTGGAAATGTAAACTCCTTGTACTCCAACTTACAATATTACTGAAAAGTCTATAGCATATCCTTGCTTTTGCTTATGTAATGCTGACTACTTGTTTCAGAGTTGTATGCATTTTAATAAGAAATATTTCTTTCTCTGTCTCAGCAGATACTGCTTGTTAGTAGTTTTTGGCGAAAATTACTTTTCTAGCCAGTATTGGGCACTGCCTGCTGCTTGGCTGGCCAGAAGAAAACATCAAAATTGCATTTAACTTATAACAGAAATTACCTGTGGGAAAGAATTTTATTTTTTTTTAATCATCATTCCATTTCATTGACAATTACCCCTCTTTTTTTTTTTTTTTTTTTTTTTTTTTTCATAAAGTACTTAAAAAGTCTCAGATTTTATTTATTTGTTTGTCTCACACTCTGAACTGTTGAAGCAAGCAGTTTCACATTCTTTATGTGAAAGACATCTTTTGTTAAAAAACAAATCTAGGATGTTTGACGTTACATGTTTGAGGGCTACAAGGATGGTGAAGAGTCTGGAGGGGAAAATGCTGAGGAACAGCTGAGATCCTTGGGTTTACTCAGCCCAGAGCAGAGCAGGCTGAGGGGAGGCCTCATGGCGGCCTGCAGCTCCCTCACGAGGGGAGCGGAGGGGCAGGCGCTGAGCTCTGCTCTCTGGGGACAGCGACAGGACCTGAGGGCACGGCATGGAGCTGGGACAGGGGAGGGTCAGGCTGGGGGTTAGGGAAAGGTTCTGCACCCAGAGGTGGTCGGGCACTGGGACAGGCTCCCCAGGGCAGTGGTCACAGCACTGAGCCTGCTGGAGTTCAAGAAGTGTTTGGACAATGCTCTCAGACACAGGGTCTGATTTTTGGGAGATCCCTTGGGCACCCATGAATTTGACTCGATGGTCCTTGTGGGTCCCTTCCCTCTGATGATATTCTATGAGTCTATGACTCTATGTTAAGTTTTTGGCAGTACCTACCACCTAATTAAAAGCATAAACGTAGTGCATAGGTCCAGTCCTTTCCAGGTGACTCTCTGTAGACGGATCTTGCAGTTCTTCCAAAGTTTAGTTTCCAAGTTTCCAGTCTTTCCATACTTACTTATGATCAGGCTTTAAAAATGCGTACTTCAAAGGAGCAAGTATATGCAAATCCCAAAGAGTTTATGGTCTAAATTTGGCTCAATTTAAATCTGAAGTATTTGAATTGTTATCACATCTGTTTCTCATGGCAGTATGTGACTACTGTGAAGATCAGTCTATAATCTTGTCCTCTAGTTTATTCTGAAATGTATTATAAAAAGGTGTCAGTCTAATTTAATGTGTCTTATTTTTTCCAAGTTGTTTTAGTAGGTACTTTTCTGCTTCTATTATCAGGAATGCTTCCCTTCCATCAAAATGAAAATCAAGACAGTCTCTGTGCATGGTCCAAAGCTAAGGTTAATTGCCCAACATAAAAATGTTTCATTTTTTATCGTGGAGATGAATGGACTTCACGAGCAAGTCAATTATTTTAAACTTGTACATATTTTTCAGGTATTCTACTAAAAATGAAAATAATATAGTACATTAAACAAGAAAGACTAAAATACAGTGCATTGGGACTCATGTCCGCTGAGTTCCATCTACTGACCTATCAGTTTTAAAGAACATAAGTTCTCTTCATAGTTGATTATATATTGAATTAGTGCATGACTGATTCAAAATGTTTATGATAAAGTACATTATTTTTCAAATTTTTTTGCACTTTAGTTCTCAGGAAGATCAATTCTTTGGAAAAGCAATTTTTCTCCATTACAAATGTTTGTTCACAGCTTTCTTTTCACCCAGATTAGAAAGTGCCTGAATGTCCTGACCTCGAACAGATCATGTAACTCATCTTTCTGCTCCCCAACTTTTTTTTTTTTTACTTTTTTTTTTTTTTTCCCTAAAACAAACAAACAAACAAACAAAAAAAACATGCTGTTTGATTATATGCTGCACTGAGTACTTCGCTGATTTTTTCCTCTGGCTCTGCTCAGCCACATGCATTCCAGATGGTACTTTAAAAAGCAAAGTTGTGACTGTTATGTACACTCTTGCTGGCATATAGCAAACCACATTATGCAGTGACATTTAGATAGAAACTGAGGCAAAAAGCCTGTTTCATTGCTAGCTTCAGCCAAGTGTATCTATCAGGCAACACACCCATAATTTTAAAGTTCATAACAGCTTAGTTCATATATAAATAATTTTTTCTTCACAGAGGGGACAACATGTTGTAATTCATTTTGAATAACTGAAGTAATCATTTTTCCTTGGTAAACACTGGAACTTGAGATCCAGTTTACAAGTCACATACCCATACTCCAGTTCCTTCCAATCTTAGCTATTTTGCTGAATCACTACAAATTACTAGCAACATGTTTGCCAATAAACTGCTTTTTTGACCCATCAAATAAGAAAATTGTGACAGTCACAGTCATACTTAACATAAAGTTATAGAACAGTTTAGGCTGGAAGGAATCTTAAAGATCATCTAATTCCAACCACCCTGCCATGGGCAGGGACACCTTCCACTAAACCAGGTTGCCCAAAGCCCCATCCAGCCTGGCCTTGAGCACCTCCAGGGATGGGGCATCCACAGCTTCTCTGGGCAACCTGGTCCACTGCCTCACCACCCCCGGAGTAAAGAATTTCTTCCAAATATCCAATCTAAACCTACTGTCTTTTAGTTTAAAGCTATTACTCCTTGTCCTATCCCTACACTCCCTGATAAAGAGTCCCTCCCCAGATTTCCCGTAGGCCCCCTTTAGGTATTAGAAGGCCACTGTAAGGTCTCCCTGGAGCCTTCTTGCCTCCAGGCTGAACAAAACTTTCTTTTTTTCCCTTTTTAAAAACGGGGGTTATGTTTCCTCTCCTCCAGTCAGTGGGAACTTCACTGGACTGCTGTGACTTCTGGCTTAGCAACTTCATCTGCCAGTTCCCTCAGGGTCTGAGGATGCATCTCATCAGGTCCCATGGACTTGTGCACCTTCAGCTTTCTTAGCTGGTCTCAAATCTGATCTTCTCCTACAGTGGGCTGTTCTTCATTCTCTTGGTCCAAGATTTTTCCTTCTGGAACTTGTTAGTGTGGCTAGAGCACTTGTACTTGATGGTGAAAACCGAAGCAAGAATGTCTTTGAGTACCTCAGCCTTCTTCATATCCTGATTAACCAGGTCACAATCCTTTGCTAGTACCTCCAGGCAGAGAGGTCTTACATTTGTTGGGTATTCTTCACATGACAAATCAGAGATGTTTCCTACCACCTTATTTCTTTATGGGAACACAAAGAGATATAACTGAGGGAAAAAAAAAAATCTAGATTTTTGAAATGACAATATGATGATGGAAATTCAGCTCTTGATGTTTGCTAATACTGGATAGGTAGAATGATGCCAGAAAGATCTGACACAGCAAATCATGTACCAA
Source organism: Aythya fuligula (assembly GCF_009819795.1). NCBI lineage: Eukaryota > Metazoa > Chordata > Aves > Anseriformes > Anatidae > Aythya > Aythya fuligula. The sequence goes on from NC_045560.1 coordinate 145,092,937, forward strand.
ATAATCAATACAAATAAATTTGTCTCTGTTGAGGTTTTCAGTGTCTCCTTATTTTATTTATTTATTTATTTTCCTTAGAATTAAAATGGCATTTTTTCCAGGAGAAATGGTATAAGAATTTCAAATTTTCTATAGGCTCAGCATTCTTGCACCATCCTTTTCATTCAAATGTAGCTATCACCCCACTTCTGCTGAATATTTTTAAAAGATTTAAAAGTTTTGTTTTGTTTTGTTTTTTAATGGAAAACTTTATCCTCCCTTTGTCTTCCCAATACATTTTATTTCCAGCCAACTGTATGCATTTAGCCAACTGTAATTTAATTATCTGGAAAGTGTCTTCCTTTAAGCAGCAGCTTATCAGATGCAGTTTCTCTTATGTACTGGGGATTAATGTATTTTAATTTTAACCAATTAACACCAGTAATGGTCTCTTGGTCCTGAAGGTTTCAAATGGCTGCTCAGTTTCAGTCTTTCTCCTCTCCTATCTTCCCACACACCTCTGCCTTTCTCCTCCAAACCTGTGAGTTGTAATTTGTGGTCATTTTTATCTTTAAAATTGATCAGAATGGTGAAACCAAGGAACTTGACTGGTAGTGGATGGACCAGGGAAAAGAGTGCAGGGACAGCGCTGTGGTGGAAGCATTAGAAATACAAAATAAATATTGATTTTTAAATAGATTTTCAATCAAATCCACAAAATTTACACATATCTTGAGTGCTGATACTGTATAGCATTTTGGTTGAGAGCAGTCTTACATTAATATAAACTTTGTAGTAATGACAGTATACATCAGACTCCATCAGCATGATGATATTCATGTGTATTGGGTTTAAGTGGCGAGGTTTTGGTAGTGGGGGCTGCAGGGGTGGCCTCTGTGAGAAGAGTCCAGCAGCTGCCCCATGTTAGATAACGTATGTAGCTAAAACTATTTAGGATTTTTTAAGTCTTTTGAATTAAAGTTGTCCAAGAAAACAAATCATAAGCTTTGGAAAATATATACCTGTAGGCTTTACAAATTATGCTTTCCTGCTTTCCACCATTTGCTCAGACTCGTAGCCATGGTACAGGCAATGACTATAAAATGATCTTTCTGGTGATGTACACCAGGATGTGGCCAAACTATTAATAATTTCCTGCAGAACGATGTGCCCTAAAACATGTGGTATCTATTAAATAATAGCACCTGTCTTCATCACAAGATTTATGAGTGAGCTCTGTGCCTCGTTGTAACTTACCAGAAGCAATGTGGACTGCTGAGCTTTCAGAGGAAAATAGCCACAAGTTTCAGCAGATGGAAAAAAGCCTTTACGCTATACTGCCACTGAGGCAGGCTCTGCACAGATCACCAGGAAAGTACCCATTTTCCTTCTGGTTAGATTACAGCTACAAAGCCAATTGTAGCTAATGTGTCTCTATCTAGCAGCATGTTTCACAAAGCTGGAAAAAGTTTTGCACTCTCTGTCTCTGGCAGTACAGTGGCAAGACATAGCTGCTGTCCTGACAACCAGACAATGGCTGTGTCTGTCCTGCAAAGGTGCAGTTATTCAGTGGTGACAACTAGCAAAGTATTGTGGAAGAATCTTTTGAAAGAGTATGGAAAGTTATATCAGGGTTTTACTTTTATAAAGTTATAACTAATGTTTGCAAACAAATCCTGCCCCTTTAAAATTGATTCCATTCCCAAAATGACATTGACTTGACTTCCCACCTACCTGGTTTCTGTTAGTTATCCTTCAGGTCTTTGTAGATACTGTTCCACAATACGTTGTGTTTGAAAGGGGAGTTTGAGAGCTCACTGAGCATGGATGAAGCATCCCTGTTAGAGTGACATGACTATAATGAATATTCTTATTGCAAGGTAACCTTCTGGTAGGCAAGGCTGAAGTCTTAAGAAAAAATGTGGAATAGAGATTCTGAGTTGAACTATGTGACATTAATGGATGTTGGGCAAGATTGCCCAGTGGCATAAATCAGACTATCAATACATCAAGTACTGAAAGTTAGTAGAGATACACTATTTAATATCAGGTGAGTATCAGGTCTTGAAATCTTTTACTTTCAGGAACAAAAATGCAGTCTTCTCACTGAATGACCTTTTTCTTTAGCTATGGACTTTCCATTTGTGAGTTCTTACATTTCACATTTCCTGTTTGTGTTACTTTACAGTTCAAAGTGGTCATATTTTTCAGTACAAATGTATGGAACTATCATTTACAAATTTTCTCCTCGGTATTTGATGATTGTATATAGGTATGGCTATATTTGTTTCTCCAATAAAGTAGAACAATTAATTAAAACACTTTGGTAGACTAAGTGATTTACAGAGAATTATAAGTTAGAGCAATGTGGTAGATCAAAATAGCTATTAATTAAAGAATGAAGCCAAGCACTATTCAGCCATGAAAAATTACATATTGCCAATACAGTATAATAGCTATACTATCCTATTTCTAGTACTGCTGGTCATGTCCACATAGTTTCTCTGTCTTTATAAACAAGAATGATTCTTATTGGGTACCATAATTCCATTCTGCTAATAATAAAGATCCTTTTCATATAATGCAACCCCCTAAACAATAAATTTCTGTAGATGAATGAATCATACTTTATATGAAGGGTACATTTATAAATACTTCATGTGGAATTAATAGATGATCAATAAATGTTACAAGTTATATTACAGCTACATATAAAATAAGATGAGGGTGACTGGAAGCATATAAGTGGATGATGCTAGAGATTTTTATATACCAAGGTCATAAGCAAGCTACAGACGTATTGGCTGTTGCGGCAGTTTTGAAGATTGACCATGATACAGTTTGATGTACATTGGTAGACCGATGAACCAGAAGAGTCTCCTCTGGTTGTCACTCTCCTGGGAACAAATGGAATGACCTGAAAGAGACCAAGGATAACTATGGGAAGATGGGAGAAGCTTTGGAAATGGATCTCTCTCCATTTAGCCTCTACTCATTTAGCCTCCATTTATCTTCTCCATTTACCCTCTATTCAACACAGATGAGGTCACATCTCAAGCACATCATAAAGGCTGGGATCTGCCCTGTATGAGAGAGATGTGTACAGACTGATGAGGACTAGTAAAACATCTGGTGAGAGAGTTTGAGCATATGGTGTAGAAGGATAGGTAAAGGGAACCAGACTTCTTTAGAGTAGAGAAGAGAAGGTTCAGTTGGGATCTAAGATCTGCCACTTTCTAAAAGTGACTTTAGGAAAGACAGGGTCAGCACAGTGAAATGACAAGAGAAAGCTTTACCACGAATGTAATTAAGTCCTTGAACAAATTGTCCAAGTGACTGTGGATCTATGCCCTTGGAAGTTTTAAAAAATCAAGTGGATGCATAGGAAATAACATTGCAACACTTTTAACAAATCCATATAAAATTCTGTGGGTGTTAGGACCCTGAGTGCACATATAAGCCTTAAGTGGCCTGACCAGCCTCACCTGGGACCCCCTGGGACACCAGCTGGGGACCCATTTCTGTTCAGGCTGGGCCACCTTGTGCTGCTTGAGCTGTGCTGTCAGTAAACCTTTGACCATCCCTGTGCTGGTGTGCTCAGGAGGCTTCCTGAGCTGGTCTTCTACCTCATCCATCACTTTGTGTTCACTGGATGGCCACACAAAAGAAAGATACAAAATAAGAGCAACCAGCACAGATATGAAACTGGATGTTTCAGTAAGAACAGGAAAATAGTGATTAGGATTAATTTTTATAAAGTATAAAATATGCAGAAATAAATAACTGGCAATCCATTCTTCAGGAAAAAAAAAATGTTAAAGGGAGTATAGAATTATGCTCCTCACTTTGGTTAGGAATAGCTGCGATAGCATTTATCACAGACTCACAGAATCACAGAACTGTAGGGGTTGGAAGGGACCTCGAAAGATCATCAGGTCCAACCCCCCTGCCAAGGCAGGTTCCTCAGAGCAGGCTGCCCAGGTAGGTGTCCAGACAGGCCTTGAATGTCTCCAGAGGAGACTCCACAACATCCCTGGGCAGCCTGTTACAATGCCCCGTCACCCTCACCGTGAAGGAAGTTCCTTCGCATGTCAGTGCGGAACTTCCTGTGCTCTAACTTGCAGCCATTGCCCCTTGTCCTATCCCCACAAACCACTGAAAAGAGGTTGGCTACATCCTTCTGTCCCCCACCCCTCAGATATTTATATACACTGAGGAGATCCCCTCTGAGGGACACCGCGGGGGTAGGTGGCACCGTGGGTGTCAGGAGCAGCCGTCTCTTTCTGTTCCAAGCCAAGACAAGGGTCCAGCCCCTTGTCTCTTGCAGACAGTCTAGCACTCTGTTCTGCATGTGTTCAACGGGGGCAGCCTCTACTCCTTGTTGGGACATAGGAGAGGGCTGCCAAGCAACAGCAGGGGCGGGGAGACCCCTCCTATCAATCACCCTCAGAGACTCCCTCAGGCTGCGAATATCTCGCTGCAGCCAAGCCACTTGCTTGAGGAGTCCCTGAAGCAGGGCACACCTGTACCCGTGACAGCGCTCTCCTCCCTCATGGCCCAGATGGGCCTCCAAATTCCGGAGTTCCCCGCAGTCACCTGTCTGGACTGCCATCTCCCCCCTCAGGGGATCCACCTAGGTGCCCATGTGAGCCCACAGTGGAAGCGTCTCCTCCGTTTGGGTTGCTGCCTCGGACAGACTGCTGCGACGGGTGCCCACCATGGCGAGGTCTAGGTTCTACTCCCTACCCCGCTTGAACTACCCCGCACAAACTGCCTGCGCTAACTGCCAAGACAGTCCTGTTAGCGCATCCTGTTTATGGCGCTCCTGAAGAGGGGAGAAGAACAAATTGAAAATCTAGAAGACGCCATCGATGTTCTGTGCTCCTTCTCCACCCAGACAGGGACACCTCCATGGTAAGCTCTGCACCTTCACCTTCACTTTGGTGAGGAATACCTGCGATAGCATTTCTATGTTTATAAACGTATTAACTGCCTAGAGGGTGAGTGGCATAGCTTCATTTTAGCTGCCTGTTGGGTCAGTGGCATAGACCCACAAGAAAGAAGGGAACCCCTTGTCATTAAGACCTCGGGGTTCTCCAATTTGGCTGCATCTGTTCAAAAACCAGCCTGCATACAAGCGATGCAGGAGAAGGATCTGTTACGGAGATCCCCAGAGCTAGCCCTGGTGGATCTGGCAACGTTAACTCCCCCTTATCTGTGGCTTCCCAGACAGCATAAAGACACATGTAGCTAGTGTCCAAGACCACATCCAAACTGCCTGTGCTATGAACGCTGCCCTGGATGCCACACGGCTTCCACACAAGCAGGTCCCTCTAATCAACTCACACAAGCAGGTCCCTCTAAGCAACTCAAGAGAGTTTGTGCAAGATCTAGGGAATTAGGGGTCTTCTATGGGCTGGCTGGGAATCGACCACTGGGAAACCACCCAAGCCTCCCCAGCGGGTTTTCCAGCTCCACACCACGGAGCCCAACCCAGAGTTCAAACCAAAACTCCACAAGGAATGTAACGAGCTGGGGTGTACAGCCTCGGCTACAACAGGGTCTCAAACACCACATCTCCCACAACATCTCTTTCTGGTTCATGAAGAGCAGGTCTGGTGAGGCATGCCCCCAGTAGGCTCACAAACCAGCAGAGTCAGGAAGCTGTCTTCCATACACTCCAGGAACCTCCTAGACTGCTTCCTCGGGGCTGCACCAAATTTCCAGCACACGTCTGGAAAGTTGACGTCACCCACCAGAAGTGCTGGCGATTCTGCGACTTCCATCAGCTGCTTATAGAATCACAGAATAGTAGGGGTTGAAAGGGAGCTCCAGAGATCAGCGGGTCCAACCCACTAAAAAGTAGGTTCCCTAGAACAGATTGCACAGGTAGGCATCTAGAAGGCTCTTGAATGTCTCCAGACAAGGAGACTGCACAACCTCCCTGGGCAGCCTGTTCCAGTGCTACATCACTATCACTGTGAAGAAGTTCCTTGGCATACAGGTGCGGAAATCCCTGTGCCAAATTTTATGTCTGTTGCACCTTGTAATTTGGCTAACTGATTTTTGACCGAATTGGGAATTCTGTGCATGCCCAGTAGCTACCCGTTCCTCCTCCCAGGCATACTTTGTGAAGGTTTTGGCCTCTCCCCAAGAGAGAGTGACTTGTGCATTTGGTCCGCAGACCCCTTCATGCTAGGTACTAGAAAAAATTGCCCAATTTTGGAGTGAGGTACATGCCTGGGTACCTTCGTCTAGCTTCGCTGATCATGATTTCCTACACTTCTGGAGTAGCTCCAGATGCAGAATTGCTTCTCAAGACCAGCTGATTACCGCTCCGCGTTCACTATCTCCCAGTTTTGGCTCTCCTTTGCAGGTAGCTGCATGCCTGCTAGCTACCATTGCTTCCTCCAGGGAAGCTTCTGCAAAGGTTTGGGCTTCTCTCTAAGAGAGATTTAGCTCTGGGTAGCAGCTGCAAAGAGCTTTCGGGGAGGGACCCCACAAGTCTGGCCAAGTTTACTGGTAAGTGTATGCCTGGTAGCTACCCTTTCCTTCTCACCTCGGCATGCTTCAAGAAAAGCTTAGGCTTCCTATAAGAGAGACTGTTTCCTCTGTGGATCCTATAGTCGGAAAGCTCTAAGCTAGGTCAAGGAGAATTTTGGCTACTTTGCAGGTTGCTACCTGCCCGGTATCTGCTTTGGCCTCCGGCATATTGGACTTAGGAGAAGGTTTCCGTACCAGCCTTAGTTCTGCACAAAAGCAGCGTAGCCATGTGGGGTAGCTACCTGACTTTTGTCCGAATTGGGAATTCTGTGCATGCCCAGTAGCTACCCGTTCCTCCTCCCAGGCATACTTTGTGAAGGTTTTGGCCTCTCCCCGAGAGAGAGTGACTTGTGCATTTGGTCCGCAGATCCCTTCAGGCTAGCTACCCGAGAACATTAGGCAATTTTGGAGCGAGGTACCTGCCTGGGTACCTTCGTCTAGCTTCGCTGATCATGATTTCCTACACTTCTGGACTAGCTCCAGATGCAGAATTGCTTCTCAAGACCAGCTGATTACCGCTCCGTGTTCACTATATCTGAAATTTAGCTCTCCTTTGCAGGTAGCTGCATGCCTGCTAGCTACCATTGCTTCCTCCAGGGAAGCTTCTGCAAAGGTTTGGGCTTCTCTCTAAGAGAGATTTAGCTCTGGGTAGTAGCTGCAAAGACCTTCGGGGAGGGACCCCACAAGTCTGGCCAAGTTTACTGGTAAGTGTATGCCTGGTAGCTACCCTTTCCTTCTCACCTCGGCATGCTTCAAGAAAAGCTTAGGCTTCCTATAAGAGAGACTGTTTCTCTGTGGATCCCATAGTCGGAAAATGTTAAGCTAGGTCAAGGAGAATTCTGGGTACTTTGCAGGTTGCTACCTGCCCGGTATCTGCCTTGGCCTCCGGGAGATTGCACTTAGGAGAAGGTTTCCAGTACCGGCCTTAGTTCTGCACAAAAGCAGCGTAGCCATCTGGGTTAGCTACCTGACTTTTGTCCGAATTGGGAATTCTGTGCATGCCCAGTAGCTACCCGTTCCTCCTCCCAGGCATACTTTGTGAAGGTTTTGGCCTCTCCCCGAGAGAGAGTGACTTGTGCATTTGGTCGGCAGATCCCTTCAGGCTAGCTACCCGACAACATTAGGCAATTTTGGAGCGAGGTACCTGCCTGGGTACCTTCGTCTAGCTTCGCTGATCATGATTTCCTACACTTCTGGACTAGCTCCAGATGCAGAATTGCTTCTCAAGACCAGCTGATTACTGCTCCGCGTTCACTATCTCCCAGTTTTGGCTCTCCTTTGCAGGTAGCTGCATGCCTGCTAGCTACCATTGCTTCCTCCAGGGAAGCTTCTGCAAAGGTTTGGGCTTCTCTCTAAGAGAGGTTTAGCTCTGGGTAGCAGGTGCAAAGACCTTCGCGGAGGGACCCCACAAGTCTGGCCAAGTTTCCTGGTAAGTGTATGCCTGGTAGCTACCCTTTCCTTCTCACCTCGGCATGCTTCAAGAAAAGCTTAGGCTTCCTATAAGAGAGAATTTTTCTCTGTGGATCCTATAGTCGGAAAACTCTAAGCTAGGTCAAGGAGAATTTTGGCTACTTTGCAGGTTGCTACCTGCCCGGTATCTGCTTTGGCCTCTGGCAGATTGGACTTAGGAGAAGGTTTCCGTACCGGCCTTAGTTCTGCACAAAAGCAGCGTAGCCATGTGGGGTAGCTACCTGACTTTTGTCCGAATTGGGAATTCTGTGCATGCCCAGTAGCTACCCGTTCCTCCTCCCAGGCATACTTTGTGAAGGTTTTGGCCTCTCCCCGAGAGAGAGTGACTTGTGCATTTGGTCCGCAGATCCCTTCAGGCTAGCTACCCGAGAACATTAGGCAATTTTGGAGCGAGGTACCTGCCTGGGTACCTTCGTCTAGCTTCGCTGATCATGATTTCCTACACTTCTGGACTAGCTCCAGATGCAGAATTGCTTCTCAAGACCAGCTGATTACCGCTCCGCGTTCACTATCTCCCAATTTTTTCTCTCCTTTGAAGGTAGCTGCATGCCTGCTAGCTACCATTGCTTCCTCCAGGGAAGCTTCTGCAAAGGTTTGGGCTTCTCTCTAAGAGAGATTTAGTTCTTGGTAGCAGCTCTAAAGAGCTTTGCGGAGAGACCCCACAAGACTGGCCAAGTTTACTGGTAAGTGTATGCCTGGTAGCTACCCTTTCCTTCTCACCTCGGCATGCTTCAAGAAAAGCTTAGGCTTCCTATAAGAGAGACTGTTCCTCTGTGGATCCTATAGTCGGAAAGCTCTAAGCTAGGTCAAGGAGAATTTTGGCTACTTTGCAGGTTGCTACCTGCCCGGTATCTGCTTTGGCCTCCGGCATATTGGACTTAGGAGAAGGTTTCCGTACCAGCCTTAGTGTTGCACAAAAGCAGCGTAGCCATGTGGGGTAGCTACCTGACTTTTGTCCGAATTGGGAATTCTGTGCATGCCCAGTAGCTACCCGTTCCTCCTCCCAGGCATACTTTGTGAAGGTTTTGGCCTCTCCCCGAGAGAGAGTGACTTGTGCATTTGGTCCACAGATCCCTTCAGGCTAGCTACCCGAGAACATTAGGCAATTTTGGAGCGAGGTACCTGCCTGGGTACCTTCGTCTAGCTTCGCTGATCATGATTTCCTACACTTCTGGACTAGCTCCAGATGCAGAATTGCTTCTCAAGACCAGCTGATTACCGCTCCGCGTTCACTATATCTGAATATTTTCTCTCCTTTGCAGGTAGCTGCATGCCTGCTAGCTACCATTGCTTCCTCCAGGGAAGCTTCTGCAAAGGTTTGGGCTTCTCTCTAAGAGAGATTTAGCTCTGGGTAGCAGCTGCAAAGAGCTTTGGGGAGGGACCCCACAAGTCTGGCCAAGTTTACTGGTAAGTGTATGCCTGGTAGCTACCCTTTCCTTCTCACCTCGGCATGCTTCAAGAAAAGCTTAGGCTTCCTATAAGAGAGACTGTTCCTCTGTGGATCCTATAGTCGGAAAGCTCTAAGCTAGGTCAAGGAAAATTTTGGCTACTTTGCAGGTTGCTACCTGCCCGGTATCTCCTTTGGCATCTGGCAGATTGGACTTAGGAGAAGTTTCCGTACCGGCCTTAGTTCTGCACAAAAGCAGCGTAGCCATGTGGGGTAGCTACCTGACTTTTGTCCGAATTGGGAATTCTGTGCATGCCCAGTAGCTACCCGTTCCTCCTCCCAGGCATACTTTGTGAAGGTTTTGGCCTCTCCCCGAGAGAGAGTGACTTGTGCATTTGGTCCGCAGATCCCTTCAGGCTAGCTACCCGAGAACATTAGGCAATTTTGGAGCGAGGTACCTGCCTGGGTACCTTCGTCTAGCTTCGCTGATCATGATTTCCTACACTTCTGGACTAGCTCCAGATGCAGAATTGCTTCTCAAGACCAGCTGATTACCGCTCCGCGTTCACTATATCTGAATTTTTTCTCTCCTTTGCAGGTAGCTGCATGCCTGCTAGCTACCATTGCTTCCTCCAGGGAAGCTTCTGCAAAGGTTTGGGCTTCTCTCTAAGAGAGATTTAGCTCTGGGTAGCAGCTGCAAAGAGCTTTGGGGAGGGACCCCACAAGTCTGGCCAAGTTTACTGGTAAGTGTATGCCTGGTAGCTACCCTTTCCTTCTCACCTCGGCATGCTTCAAGAAAAGCTTAGGCTTCCTATAAGAGAGACTGTTCCTCTGTGGATCCTATAGTCGGAAAGCTCTAAGCTAGGTCAAGGAGAATTTTGGCTACTTTGCAGGTTGCTACCTGCCCGGTATCTGCTTTGGCCTCTGGCAGATTGGACTTAGGAGAAGGTTTCCGTACCGGCCTTAGTTCTGCACAAAAGCAGCGTAGCCATGTGGGGTAGCTACCTGACTTTTGTCCGAATTGGGAATTCTGTGCATGCCCAGTAGCTACCCGTTCCTCCTCCCAGGCATACTTTGTGAAGGTTTTGGCCTCTCCCCGAGAGAGAGTGACTTGTGCATTTGGTCCGCAGATCCCTTCAGGCTAGCTACCCGAGAACATTAGGCAATTTTGGAGCGAGGTACCTGCCTGGGTACCTTCGTCTAGCTTCGCTGATCATGATTTCCTACACTTCTGGACTAGCTCCAGATGCAGAATTGCTTCTCAAGACCAGCTGATTACGGCTCCTTATTCACTATATCTGAATTTTTTCTCTCCTTTGAAGGTAGCTGCATGCCTGCTAGCTACCATTGCTTCCTCCAGGGAAGCTTCTGCAAAGGTTTGGGCTTCTCTCTAAGAGAGATTTAGTTCTTGGTAGCAGCTCTAAAGAGCTTTGCGGAGAGACCCCACAAGTCTGGCCAAGTTTACTGGTAAGTGTATGCCTGGTAGCTACCCTTTCCTTCTCACCTCGGCATGCTTCAAGAAAAGCTTAGGCTTCCTATAAGAGAGACTGTTCCTCTGTGGATCCTATAGTCGGAAAACTCTAAGCTAGGTCAAGGAGAATTTTGGCTACTTTGCAGGTTGCTACCTGCCCGGTATCTGCTTTGGCCTCTGGCAGATTGGACTTAGGAGAAGGTTTCCGTACCGGCCTTAGTTCTGCACAAAAGCAGCGTAGCCATGTGGGGTAGCTACCTGACTTTTGTCCGAATTGGGAATTCTGTGCATGCCCAGTAGCTACCCGTTCCTCCTCCCAGGCATACTTTGTGAAGGTTTTGGCCTCTCCCCGAGAGAGAGTGACTTGTGCATTTGGTCCGCAGATCCCTTCAGGCTAGCTACCCGAGAACATTAGGCAATTTTGGAGCGAGGTACCTGCCTGGGTACCTTCGTCTAGCTTCGCTGATCATGATTTCCTACACTTCTGGACTAGCTCCAGATGCAGAATTGCTTCTCAAGACCAGCTGATTACCGCTCCGTATTCACTATATCTGAATTTTTTCTCTCCTTTGCAGGTAGCTGCATGCCTGCTAGCTACCATTGCTTCCTCCAGGGAAGCTTCTGCAAAGGTTTGGGCTTCTCTCTAAGAGAGATTTAGCTCTGGGTAGCAGCTGCAAAGAGCTTTGGGGAGGGACCCCACAAGTCTGGCCAAGTTTACTGGTAAGTGTATGCCTGGTAGCTACCCTTTCCTTCTCACCTCGGCATGCTTCAAGAAAAGCTTAGGCTTCCTATAAGAGAGACTGTTCCTCTGTGGATCCTATAGTCGGAAAACTCTAAGTTAGGTCAAGGAGAATTTTGGCTACTTTGCAGGTTGCTACCTGCCCGGTATCTGCTTTGGCCTCTGGCAGATTGGACTTAGGAGAAGGTTTCCGTACCGGCCTTAGTTCTGCACAAAAGCAGCGTAGCCATGTGGGGTAGCTACCTGACTTTTGTCCGAATTGGGAATTCTGTGCATGCCCAGTAGCTACCCGTTCCTCCTCCCAGGCATACTTTGTGAAGGTTTTGGCCTCTCCCCGAGAGAGAGTGACTTGTGCATTTGGTCCGCAGATCCCTTCAGGCTAGCTACCCGAGAACATTAGCCAATTTTGGAGTGAGGTACCTGCCTGGGTACCTTCCTCTAGCTTCGCTGATCATGATTTCCTACACTTCTGGACTAGCTCCAGATGCAGAATTGCTTCTCAAGACCAGCTGATTACCGCTCCGCGTTCACTATATCTGAGATTTAGCTCTCCTTTGCAGGTAGCTGCATGCCTGCTAGCTACCATTGCTTCCTCCAGGGAAGCTTCTGCAAAGGTTTGGGCTTCTCTCTAAGAGAGATTTAGCTCTGGGTAGCAGCTACAAAGACCTTCGCGGAGGGACCCCACAAGTCTGGCCAAGTTTACTGGTAAGTGTATGCCTGGTAGCTACCCTTTCCTTCTCACCTCGGCATGCTTCAAGAAAAGCTTAGGCTTCCTATAAGAGAGACTGTTTCTCTGTGGATCCCATAGTCGGAAAATGTTAAGCTAGGTCAAGGAGAATTCTGGGTACTTTGCAGGTTGCTACCTGCCCGGTATCTCCCTTGGCGTCCCGTAGATTGCACTTAGGAGAAGGTTTCCATACCGGCCTTAGTTCTGCACAAAAGCAGCGTAGCCATCTGGGTTAGCTACCTGACTTTTGTCCGAATTGGGAATTCTGTGCATGCCCAGTAGCTACCCGTTCCTCCTCCCAGGCATACTTTGTGAAGGTTTTGGCCTCTCCCCGAGAGAGAGTGACTTGTGCATTTGGTCCGCAGATCCCTTCAGGCTAGCTACCCGAGAACATTAGGCAATTTTGGAGCGAGGTACCTGCCTGGGTACCTTCGTCTAGCTTCGCTGATCATGATTTCCTACACTTCTGGACTAGCTCCAGATGCAGAATTGCTTCTCAAGACCAGCTGATTACCGCTCCTTATTCACTATATCTGAATTTTTTCTCTCCTTTGCAGGTAGCTGCATGCCTGCTAGCTACCATTGCTTCCTCCAGGGAAGCTTCTGCAAAGGTTTGGGCTTCTCTCTAAGAGAGATTTAGTTCTTGGTAGCAGCTCTAAAGAGCTTTGCGGAGAGACCCCCCAAGTCTGGCCAAGTTTACTGGTAAGTGTATGCCTGGTAGCTACCCTTTCCTTCTCACCTCGGCATGCTTCAAGAAAAGCTTAGGCTTCCTATAAGAGAGACTCTTCCTCTGTGGATCCTATAGTCGGAAAACTCTAAGCTAGGTCAAGGAGAATTTTGGCTACTTTGCAGGTTGCTACCTGCCCGGTATCTGCTTTGGCCTCTGGCAGATTGGACTTAGGAGAAGGTTTCCGTACCGGCCTTAGTTCTGCACAAAAGCAGCGTAGCCATCTGGGGTAGCTACCTGACTTTTGTCCGAATTGGGAATTCTGTGCATGCCCAGTAGCTACCCGTTCCTCCTCCCAGGCATACTTTGTGAAGGTTTTGGCCTCTCCCCGAGAGAGAGTGACTTGTGCATTTGGTCCGCAGATCCCTTCAGGCTAGCTACCCGAGAACATTAGGCAATTTTGGAGCGAGGTACCTGCCTGGGTACCTTCGTCTAGCTTCGCTGATCATGATTTCCTACACTTCTGGACTAGCTCCAGATGCAGAATTGCTTCTCAAGACCAGCTGATTACCGCTCCGTGTTCACTATATCTGAAATTTAGCTCTCCTTTGAAGGTAGCTGCATGCCTGCTAGCTACCATTGCTTCCTCCAGGGAAGCTTCTGCAAAGGTTTGGGCTTCTCTCTAAGAGAGATTTAGTTCTTGGTAGCAGCTCTAAAGAGCTTTGCGGAGAGACCCCACAAGTCTGGCCAAGTTTACTGGTAAGTGTATGCCTGGTAGCTACCCTTTCCTTCTCACCTCGGCATGCTTCAAGAAAAGCTTAGGCTTCCTATAAGAGAGACTGTTCCTCTGTGGATCCTATAGTCGGAAAGCTCTAAGCTAGGTCAAGGAGAATTTTGGCTACTTTGCAGGTTGCTACCTGCCCGGTATCTGCTTTGGCCTCCGGCAGATTGGACTCAGGAGAAGGTTTCCGTACCGGCCTTAGTGTTGCACAAAAGCAGCGTAGCCATCTGGGGTAGCTACCTGACTTTTGTCCGAATTGGGAATTCTGTGCATGCCCAGTAGCTACCCGTTCCTCCTCCCAGGCATACTTTGTGAAGGTTTTGGCCTCTCCCCGAGAGAGAGTGACTTGTGCATTTGGTCCGCAGATCCCTTCAGGCTAGCTACCCGAGAACATTAGGCAATTTTGGAGCGAGGTACCTGCCTGGGTACCTTCGTCTAGCTTCGCTGATCATGATTTCCTACACTTCTGGACTAGCTCCAGATGCAGAATTGCTTCTCAAGACCAGCTGATTACCGCTCCGTAGTCACTATATCTGAATTTTTTCTCTCCTTTGCAGGTAGCTGCATGCCTGCTAGCTACCATTGCTTCCTCCAGGGAAGCTTCTGCAAAGGTTTGGGCTTCTCTCTAAGAGAGATTTAGCTCTGGGTAGCAGCTGCAAAGAGCTTTGGGGAGGGACCCCACAAGTCTGGCCAAGTTTACTGGTAAGTGTATGCCTGGTAGCTACCCTTTCCTTCTCACCTCGGCATGCTTCAAGAAAAGCTTAGGCTTCCTATAAGAGAGACTGTTCCTCTGTGGATCCTATAGTCGGAAAGCTCTAAGCTAGGTCAAGGAGAATTTTGGCTACTTTGCAGGTTGCTACCTGCCCGGTATCTCCTTTGGCCTCCGGCATATTGGACATAGGAGAAGGTTTCCATACCGGCCTTAGTGCTGCACAAAAGCAGCGTAGCCATCTGGGGTAGCTACCTGACTTTTGTCCGAATTGGGAATTCTGTGCATGCCCAGTAGCTACCCGTTCCTCCTCCCAGGCATACTTTGTGAAGGTTTTGGCCTCTCCCCGAGAGAGAGTGACTTGTGCATTTGGTCCGCAGATCCCTTCAGGCTAGCTACCCGAGAACATTAGGCAATTTTGGAGCGAGGTACCTGCCTGGGTACCTTCGTCTAGCTTCGCTGATCATGATTTCCTACACTTCTGGACTAGCTCCAGATGCAGAATTGCTTCTCAAAACCAGCTGATTACCGCTCCGCGTTCACTATATCTGAATTTTTTCTCTCCTTTGCAGGTAGCTGCATGCCTGCTAGCTACCATTGCTTCCTCCAGGGAAGCTTCTGCAAAGGTTTGGGCTTCTCTCTAGCAGAGATTTAGCTCTGGGTAGCAGCTGCAAAGAGCTTTGGGGAGGGACCCCACAAGTCTGGCCAAGTTTACTGGTAAGTGTATGCCTGGTAGCTACCCTTTCCTTCTCACCTCGGCATGTTTCAAGAAAAGCTTAGGCTTCCTATAAGAGAGACTGTTCCTCTGTGGATCCCATAGTCGGAAAATGTTAAGCTAGGTCAAGGAGAATTTTGGCTACTTTGCAGGTTGCTACCTGCCCGGTATCTCCCTTGGCATCTGGCAGATTGCACTTAGGAGAAGTTTCCGTACCGGCCTTAGTGCTGCACAAAAGCAGCGTAGCCATGTAGGGTAGCTACCTGACTTTTGTCCGAATTGGGAATTCTGTGCATGCCCAGTAGCTACCCGTTCCTCCTCCCAGGCATACTTTGTGAAGGTTTTGGCCTCTCCCCGAGAGAGAGTGACTTGTGCATTTGGTCCGCAGATCCCTTCAGGCTAGCTACCCGAGAACATTAGGCAATTTTGGAGCGAGGTACCTGCCTGGGTACCTTCGTCTAGCTTCGCTGATCATGATTTCCTACACTTCTGGACTAGCTCCAGATGCAGAATTGCTTCTCAAGACCAGCTGATTACCGCTCCGTAGTCACTATATCTGAATTTTTTCTCTCCTTTGCAGGTAGCTGCATGCCTGCTAGCTACCATTGCTTCCTCCAGGGAAGCTTCTGCAAAGGTTTGGGCTTCTCTCTAAGAGAGATTTAGCTCTGGGTAGCAGCTGCAAAGAGCTTTGGGGAGGGACCCCACAAGTCTGGCCAAGTTTACTGGTAAGTGTATGCCTGGTAGCTACCCTTTCCTTCTCACCTCGGCATGCTTCAAGAAAAGCTTAGGCTTCCTATAAGAGAGACTGTTCCTCTGTGGATCCTATAGTCGGAAAGCTCTAAGCTAGGTCAAGGAGAATTTTGGCTACTTTGCAGGTTGCTACCTGCCCGGTATCTCCTTTGGCCTCCGGCATATTGGACATAGGAGAAGGTTTCCATACCGGCCTTAGTGCTGCACAAAAGCAGCGTAGCCATCTGGGGTAGCTACCTGACTTTTGTCCGAATTGGGAATTCTGTGCATGCCCAGTAGCTACCCGTTCCTCCTCCCAGGCATACTTTGTGAAGGTTTTGGCCTCTCCCCGAGAGAGAGTGACTTGTGCATTTGGTCCGCAGATCCCTTCAGGCTAGCTACCCGAGAACATTAGGCAATTTTGGAGCGAGGTACCTGCCTGGGTACCTTCGTCTAGCTTCGCTGATCATGATTTCCTACACTTCTGGACTAGCTCCAGATGCAGAATTGCTTCTCAAGACCAGCTGATTACCGCTCCGCGTTCACTATATCTGAATTTTTTCTCTCCTTTGCAGGTAGCTGCATGCCTGCTAGCTACCATTGCTTCCTCCAGGGAAGCTTCTGCAAAGGTTTGGGCTTCTCTCTAAGAGAGATTTAGCTCTGGGTAGCAGCTGCAAAGAGCTTTGGGGAGGGACCCCACAAGTCTGGCCAAGTTTACTGGTAAGTGTATGCCTGGTAGCTACCCTTTCCTTCTCACCTCGGCATGTTTCAAGAAAAGCTTAGGCTTCCTATAAGAGAGACTGTTCCTCTGTGGATCCCATAGTCGGAAAATGTTAAGCTAGGTCAAGGAGAATTTTGGCTACTTTGCAGGTTGCTACCTGCCCGGTATCTCCCTTGGCATCTGGCAGATTGCACTTAGGAGAAGTTTCCGTACCGGCCTTAGTGCTGCACAAAAGCAGCGTAGCCATGTAGGGTAGCTACCTGACTTTTGTCCGAATTGGGAATTCTGTGCATGCCCAGTAGCTACCCGTTCCTCCTCCCAGGCATACTTTGTGAAGGTTTTGGCCTCTCCCCGAGAGAGAGTGACTTGTGCATTTGGTCCGCAGATCCCTTCAGGCTAGCTACCCGAGAACATTAGGCAATTTTGGAGCGAGGTACCTGCCTGGGTACCTTCGTCTAGCTTCGCTGATCATGATTTCCTACACTTCTGGACTAGCTCCAGATGCAGAATTGCTTCTCAAGACCAGCTGATTACCGCTCCGTAGTCACTATATCTGAATTTTTTCTCTCCTTTGCAGGTAGCTGCATGCCTGCTAGCTACCATTGCTTCCTCCAGGGAAGCTTCTGCAAAGGTTTGGGCTTCTCTCTAAGAGAGATTTAGCTCTGGGTAGCAGCTGCAAAGAGCTTTGGGGAGGGACCCCACAAGTCTGGCCAAGTTTACTGGTAAGTGTATGCCTGGTAGCTACCCTTTCCTTCTCACCTCGGCATGTTTCAAGAAAAGCTTAGGCTTCCTATAAGAGAGACTGTTCCTCTGTGGATCCCATAGTCGGAAAATGTTAAGCTAGGTCAAGGAGAATTTTGGCTACTTTGCAGGTTGCTACCTGCCCGGTATCTCCCTTGGCATCTGGCAGATTGCACTTAGGAGAAGTTTCCGTACCGGCCTTAGTGCTGCACAAAAGCAGCGTAGCCATGTAGGGTAGCTACCTGACTTTTGTCCGAATTGGGAATTCTGTGCATGCCCAGTAGCTACCCGTTCCTCCTCCCAGGCATACTTTGTGAAGGTTTTGGCCTCTCCCCGAGAGAGAGTGACTTGTGCATTTGGTCCGCAGATCCCTTCAGGCTAGCTACCCGAGAACATTAGGCAATTTTGGAGCGAGGTACCTGCCTGGGTACCTTCGTCTAGCTTCGCTGATCATGATTTCCTACACTTCTGGACTAGCTCCAGATGCAGAATTGCTTCTCAAGACCAGCTGATTACCGCTCCGTAGTCACTATATCTGAATTTTTTCTCTCCTTTGCAGGTAGCTGCATGCCTGCTAGCTACCATTGCTTCCTCCAGGGAAGCTTCTGCAAAGGTTTGGGCTTCTCTCTAAGAGAGATTTAGCTCTGGGTAGCAGCTGCAAAGAGCTTTGGGGAGGGACCCCACAAGTCTGGCCAAGTTTACTGGTAAGTGTATGCCTGGTAGCTACCCTTTCCTTCTCACCTCGGCATGCTTCAAGAAAAGCTTAGGCTTCCTATAAGAGAGACTGTTCCTCTGTGGATCCTATAGTCGGAAAGCTCTAAGCTAGGTCAAGGAGAATTTTGGCTACTTTGCAGGTTGCTACCTGCCCGGTATCTCCTTTGGCCTCCGGCATATTGGACATAGGAGAAGGTTTCCATACCGGCCTTAGTGCTGCACAAAAGCAGCGTAGCCATGTGGGGTAGCTACCTGACTTTTGTCCGAATTGGGAATTCTGTGCATGCCCAGTAGCTACCCGTTCCTCCTCCCAGGCATACTTTGTGAAGGTTTTGGCCTCTCCCCGAGAGAGAGTGACTTGTGCATTTGGTCCGCAGATCCCTTCAGGCTAGCTACCCGAGAACATTAGGCAATTTTGGAGCGAGGTACCTGCCTGGGTACCTTCGTCTAGCTTCGCTGATCATGATTTCCTACACTTCTGGACTAGCTCCAGATGCAGAATTGCTTCTCAAGACCAGCTGATTACCGCTCCGCGTTCACTATATCTGAATTTTTTCTCTCCTTTGCAGGTAGCTGCATGCCTGCTAGCTACCATTGCTTCCTCCAGGGAAGCTTCTGCAAAGGTTTGGGCTTCTCTCTAGGAGAGATTTAGCTCTGGGTAGCAGCTGCAAAGAGCTTTGGGGAGGGACCCCACAAGTCTGGCCAAGTTTACTGGTAAGTGTATGCCTGGTAGCTACCCTTTCCTTCTCACCTCGGCATGTTTCAAGAAAAGCTTAGGCTTCCTATAAGAGAGACTGTTCCTCTGTGGATCCCATAGTCGGAAAATGTTAAGCTAGGTCAAGGAGAATTTTGGCTACTTTGCAGGTTGCTACCTGCCCGGTATCTCCCTTGGCATCTGGCAGATTGCACTTAGGAGAAGTTTCCGTACCGGCCTTAGTGCTGCACAAAAGCAGCGTAGCCATGTAGGGTAGCTACCTGACTTTTGTCCGAATTGGGAATTCTGTGCATGCCCAGTAGCTACCCGTTCCTCCTCCCAGGCATACTTTGTGAAGGTTTTGGCCTCTCCCCGAGAGAGAGTGACTTGTGCATTTGGTCCGCAGATCCCTTCAGGCTAGCTACCCGAGAACATTAGGCAATTTTGGAGCGAGGTACCTGCCTGGGTACCTTCGTCTAGCTTCGCTGATCATGATTTCCTACACTTCTGGACTAGCTCCAGATGCAGAATTGCTTCTCAAGACCAGCTGATTACCGCTCCGTAGTCACTATATCTGAATTTTTTCTCTCCTTTGCAGGTAGCTGCATGCCTGCTAGCTACCATTGCTTCCTCCAGGGAAGCTTCTGCAAAGGTTTGGGCTTCTCTCTAAGAGAGATTTAGCTCTGGGTAGCAGCTGCAAAGAGCTTTGGGGAGGGACCCCACAAGTCTGGCCAAGTTTACTGGTAAGTGTATGCCTGGTAGCTACCCTTTCCTTCTCACCTCGGCATGCTTCAAGAAAAGCTTAGGCTTCCTATAAGAGAGACTGTTCCTCTGTGGATCCTATAGTCGGAAAGCTCTAAGCTAGGTCAAGGAGAATTTTGGCTACTTTGCAGGTTGCTACCTGCCCGGTATCTCCTTTGGCCTCCGGCATATTGGACATAGGAGAAGGTTTCCATACCGGCCTTAGTGCTGCACAAAAGCAGCGTAGCCATCTGGGGTAGCTACCTGACTTTTGTCCGAATTGGGAATTCTGTGCATGCCCAGTAGCTACCCGTTCCTCCTCCCAGGCATACTTTGTGAAGGTTTTGGCCTCTCCCCGAGAGAGAGTGACTTGTGCATTTGGTCCGCAGATCCCTTCAGGCTAGCTACCCGAGAACATTAGGCAATTTTGGAGCGAGGTACCTGCCTGGGTACCTTCGTCTAGCTTCGCTGATCATGATTTCCTACACTTCTGGACTAGCTCCAGATGCAGAATTGCTTCTCAAGACCAGCTGATTACCGCTCCGCGTTCACTATATCTGAATTTTTTCTCTCCTTTGCAGGTAGCTGCATGCCTGCTAGCTACCATTGCTTCCTCCAGGGAAGCTTCTGCAAAGGTTTGGGCTTCTCTCTAAGAGAGATTTAGCTCTGGGTAGCAGCTGCAAAGAGCTTTGGGGAGGGACCCCACAAGTCTGGCCAAGTTTACTGGTAAGTGTATGCCTGGTAGCTACCCTTTCCTTCTCACCTCGGCATGTTTCAAGAAAAGCTTAGGCTTCCTATAAGAGAGACTGTTCCTCTGTGGATCCCATAGTCGGAAAATGTTAAGCTAGGTCAAGGAGAATTTTGGCTACTTTGCAGGTTGCTACCTGCCCGGTATCTCCCTTGGCATCTGGCAGATTGCACTTAGGAGAAGGTTTCCGTACCGGCCTTAGTTCTGCACAAAAGCAGCGTAGCCATGTGGGGTAGCTACCTGACTTTTGTCCGAATTGGGAATTCTGTGCATGCCCAGTAGCTACCCGTTCCTCCTCCCAGGCATACTTTGTGAAGGTTTTGGCCTCTCCCCGAGAGAGAGTGACTTGTGCATTTGGTCCGCAGATCCCTTCAGGCTAGCTACCCGAGAACATTAGGCAATTTTGGAGCGAGGTACCTGCCTGGGTACCTTCGTCTAGCTTCGCTGATCATGATTTCCTACACTTCTGGACTAGCTCCAGATGCAGAATTGCTTCTCAAGACCAGTTGATTACCGGTCCATGTTCACTATATCTGAAATTTAGCTCTCCTTTGAAGGTAGCTGCATGCCTGCTAGCTACCATTGCTTCCTCCAGGGAAGCTTCTGCAAAGGTTTGGGCTTCTCTCTAAGAGAGATTTAGTTCTTGGTAGCAGCTCTAAAGAGCTTTGCGGAGAGACCCCACAAGTCTGGCCAAGTTTACTGGTAAGTGTATGCCTGGTAGCTACCCTTTCCTTCTCACCTCGGCATGCTTCAAGAAAAGCTTAGGCTTCCTATAAGAGAGACTGTTTCTCTGTGGATCCCATAGTCGGAAAATGTTAAGCTAGGTCAAGGAGAATTCTGGGTACTTTGCAGGTTGCTACCTGCCCGGTATCTCCCTTGGCGTCCCGTAGATTGCACTTAGGAGAAGGTTTCCATACCGGCCTTAGTGCTGCACAAAAGCAGCGTAGCCATCTGGGTTAGCTACCTGACTTTTGTCCGAATTGGGAATTCTGTGCATGCCCAGTAGCTACCCGTTCCTCCTCCCAGGCATACTTTGTGAAGGTTTTGGCCTCTCCCCGAGAGAGAGTGACTTGTGCATTTGGTCCGCAGATCCCTTCAGGCTAGCTACCCGAGAACATTAGGCAATTTTGGAGCGAGGTACCTGCCTGGGTACCTTCGTCTAGCTTCGCTGATCATGATTTCCTACACTTCTGGACTAGCTCCAGATGCAGAATTGCTTCTCAAGACCAGCTGATTACCGCTCCTTATTCACTATATCTGAATTTTTTCTCTCCTTTGCAGGTAGCTGCATGCCTGCTAGCTACCATTGCTTCCTCCAGGGAAGCTTCTGCAAAGGTTTGGGCTTCTCTCTAAGAGAGATTTAGTTCTTGGTAGCAGCTCTAAAGAGCTTTGCGGAGAGACCCCACAAGTCTGGCCAAGTTTACTGGTAAGTGTATGCCTGGTAGCTACCCTTTCCTTCTCACCTCGGCATGCTTCAAGAAAAGCTTAGGCTTCCTATAAGAGAGACTGTTCCTCTGTGGATCCTATAGTCGGAAAACTCTAAGCTAGGTCAAGGAGAATTTTGGCTACTTTGCAGGTTGCTACCTGCCCGGTATCTGCTTTGGCCTCTGGCAGATTGGACTTAGGAGAAGGTTTCCGTACCGGCCTTAGTTCTGCACAAAAGCAGCGTAGCCATCTGGGTTAGCTACCTGACTTTTGTCCGAATTGGGAATTCTGTGCATGCCCAGTAGCTACCCGTTCCTCCTCCCAGGCATACTTTGTGAAGGTTTTGGCCTCTCCCCGAGAGAGAGTGACTTGTGCATTTGGTCCGCAGATCCCTTCAGGCTAGCTACCCGAGAACATTAGGCAATTTTGGAGCGAGGTACCTGCCTGGGTACCTTCGTCTAGCTTCGCTGATCATGATTTCCTACACTTCTGGACTAGCTCCAGATGCAGAATTGCTTCTCAAGACCAGTTGATTACCGGTCCGTGTTCACTATATCTGAAATTTAGCTCTCCTTTGAAGGTAGCTGCATGCCTGCTAGCTACCATTGCTTCCTCCAGGGAAGCTTCTGCAAAGGTTTGGGCTTCTCTCTAAGAGAGATTTAGTTCTTGGTAGCAGCTCTAAAGAGCTTTGCGGAGAGACCCCACAAGTCTGGCCAAGTTTACTGGTAAGTGTATGCCTGGTAGCTACCCTTTCCTTCTCACCTCGGCATGCTTCAAGAAAAGCTTAGGCTTCCTATAAGAGAGACTGTTTCTCTGTGGATCCCATAGTCGGAAAATGTTAAGCTAGGTCAAGGAGAATTCTGGGTACTTTGCAGGTTGCTACCTGCCCGGTATCTCCCTTGGCGTCCCGTAGATTGCACTTAGGAGAAGGTTTCCATACCGGCCTTAGTGCTGCACAAAAGCAGCGTAGCCATCTGGGTTAGCTACCTGACTTTTGTCCGAATTGGGAATTCTGTGCATGCCCAGTAGCTACCCGTTCCTCCTCCCAGGCATACTTTGTGAAGGTTTTGGCCTCTCCCCGAGAGAGAGTGACTTGTGCATTTGGTCCGCAGATCCCTTCAGGCTAGCTACCCGAGAACATTAGGCAATTTTGGAGCGAGGTACCTGCCTGGGTACCTTCGTCTAGCTTCGCTGATCATGATTTCCTACACTTCTGGACTAGCTCCAGATGCAGAATTGCTTCTCAAGACCAGCTGATTACCGCTCCTTATTCACTATATCTGAATTTTTTCTCTCCTTTGCAGGTAGCTGCATGCCTGCTAGCTACCATTGCTTCCTCCAGGGAAGCTTCTGCAAAGGTTTGGGCTTCTCTCTAAGAGAGATTTAGTTCTTGGTAGCAGCTCTAAAGAGCTTTGCGGAGAGACCCCACAAGTCTGGCCAAGTTTACTGGTAAGTGTATGCCTGGTAGCTACCCTTTCCTTCTCACCTCGGCATGCTTCAAGAAAAGCTTAGGCTTCCTATAAGAGAGACTGTTCCTCTGTGGATCCTATAGTCGGAAAACTCTAAGCTAGGTCAAGGAGAATTTTGGCTACTTTGCAGGTTGCTACCTGCCCGGTATCTGCTTTGGCCTCTGGCAGATTGGACTTAGGAGAAGGTTTCCGTACCGGCCTTAGTTCTGCACAAAAGCAGCGTAGCCATGTGGGGTAGCTACCTGACTTTTGTCCGAATTGGGAATTCTGTGCATGCCCAGTAGCTACCCGTTCCTCCTCCCAGGCATACTTTGTGAAGGTTTTGGCCTCTCCCCGAGAGAGAGTGACTTGTGCATTTGGTCCGCAGATCCCTTCAGGCTAGCTACCCGAGAACATTAGGCAATTTTGGAGCGAGGTACCTGCCTGGGTACCTTCGTCTAGCTTCGCTGATCATGATTTCCTACACTTCTGGACTAGCTCCAGATGCAGAATTGCTTCTCAAGACCAGCTGATTACGGCTCCGTGTTCACTATATCTGAAATTTAGCTCTCCTTTGAAGGTAGCTGCATGCCTGCTAGCTACCATTGCTTCCTCCAGGGAAGCTTCTGCAAAGGTTTGGGCTTCTCTCTAAGAGAGATTTAGTTCTTGGTAGCAGCTCTAAAGAGCTTTGCGGAGAGACCCCACAAGTCTGGCCAAGTTTACTGGTAAGTGTATGCCTGGTAGCTACCCTTTCCTTCTCACCTCGGCATGCTTCAAGAAAAGCTTAGGCTTCCTATAAGAGAGACTGTTCCTCTGTGGATCCTATAGTCGGAAAGCTCTAAGCTAGGTCAAGGAGAATTTTGGCTACTTTGCAGGTTGCTACCTGCCCGGTATCTGCTTTGGCCTCCGGCATATTGGACTCAGGAGAAGGTTTCCATACCGGCCTTAGTGTTGCACAAAAGCAGCGTAGCCATCTGGGGTAGCTACCTGACTTTTGTCCGAATTGGGAATTCTGTGCATGCCCAGTAGCTACCCGTTCCTCCTCCCAGGCATACTTTGTGAAGGTTTTGGCCTCTCCCCGAGAGAGAGTGACTTGTGCATTTGGTCCGCAGATCCCTTCAGGCTAGCTACCCGAGAACATTAGGCAATTTTGGAGCGAGGTACCTGCCTGGGTACCTTCGTCTAGCTTCGCTGATCATGATTTCCTACACTTCTGGACTAGCTCCAGATGCAGAATTGCTTCTCAAGACCAGCTGATTACCGCTCCGCGTTCACTATCTCCCAGTTTTGGCTCTCCTTTGCAGGTAGCTGCATGCCTGCTAGCTACCATTGCTTCCTCCAGGGAAGCTTCTGCAAAGGTTTGGGCTTCTCTCTAAGAGAGATTTAGTTCTTGGTAGCAGCTCTAAAGAGCTTTGCGGAGAGACCCCACAAGTCTGGCCAAGTTTACTGGTAAGTGTATGCCTGGTAGCTACCCTTTCCTTCTCACCTCGGCATGCTTCAAGAAAAGCTTAGGCTTCCTATAAGAGAGACTGTTCCTCTGTGGATCCTATAGTCGGAAAACTCTAAGCTAGGTCAAGGAGAATTTTGGCTACTTTGCAGGTTGCTACGTGCCCGGTATCTGCTTTGGCCTCTGGCAGATTGGACTTAGGAGAAGGTTTCCGTACCGGCCTTAGTTCTGCACAAAAGCAGCGTAGCCATCTGGGTTAGCTACCTGACTTTTGTCCGAATTGGGAATTCTGTGCATGCCCAGTAGCTACCCGTTCCTCCTCCCAGGCATACTTTGTGAAGGTTTTGGCCTCTCCCCGAGAGAGAGTGACTTGTGCATTTGGTCCGCAGATCCCTTCAGGCTAGCTACCCGAGAACATTAGGCAATTTTGGAGCGAGGTACCTGCCTGGGTACCTTCGTCTAGCTTCGCTGATCATGATTTCCTACACTTCTGGACTAGCTCCAGATGCAGAATTGCTTCTCAAGACCAGCTGATTACCGGTCCGTGTTCACTATATCTGAAATTTAGCTCTCCTTTGAAGGTAGCTGCATGCCTGCTAGCTACCATTGCTTCCTCCAGGGAAGCTTCTGCAAAGGTTTGGGCTTCTCTCTAAGAGAGATTTAGTTCTTGGTAGCAGCTCTAAAGAGCTTTGCGGAGAGACCCCACAAGTCTGGCCAAGTTTACTGGTAAGTGTATGCCTGGTAGCTACCCTTTCCTTCTCACCTCGGCATGCTTCAAGAAAAGCTTAGGCTTCCTATAAGAGAGACTGTTCCTCTGTGGATCCTATAGTCGGAAAGCTCTAAGCTAGGTCAAGGAGAATTTTGGCTACTTTGCAGGTTGCTACCTGCCCGGTATCTCCTTTGGCCTCCGGCATATTGGACATAGGAGAAGGTTTCCATACCGGCCTTAGTGCTGCACAAAAGCAGCGTAGCCATCTGGGGTAGCTACCTGACTTTTGTCCGAATTGGGAATTCTGTGCATGCCCAGTAGCTACCCGTTCCTCCTCCCAGGCATACTTTGTGAAGGTTTTGGCCTCTCCCCGAGAGAGAGTGACTTGTGCATTTGGTCCGCAGATCCCTTCAGGCTAGCTACCCGAGAACATTAGGCAATTTTGGAGCGAGGTACCTGCCTGGGTACCTTCGTCTAGCTTCGCTGATCATGATTTCCTACACTTCTGGACTAGCTCCAGATGCAGAATTGCTTCTCAAGACCAGCTGATTACCGCTCCGCGTTCACTATATCTGAATTTTTTCTCTCCTTTGCAGGTAGCTGCATGCCTGCTAGCTACCATTGCTTCCTCCAGGGAAGCTTCTGCAAAGGTTTGGGCTTCTCTCTAGGAGAGATTTAGCTCTGGGTAGCAGCTGCAAAGAGCTTTGGGGAGGGACCCCACAAGTCTGGCCAAGTTTACTGGTAAGTGTATGCCTGGTAGCTACCCTTTCCTTCTCACCTCGGCATGTTTCAAGAAAAGCTTAGGCTTCCTATAAGAGAGACTGTTCCTCTGTGGATCCCATAGTCGGAAAATGTTAAGCTAGGTCAAGGAGAATTTTGGCTACTTTGCAGGTTGCTACCTGCCCGGTATCTCCCTTGGCATCTGGCAGATTGCACTTAGGAGAAGTTTCCGTACCGGCCTTAGTGCTGCACAAAAGCAGCGTAGCCATGTAGGGTAGCTACCTGACTTTTGTCCGAATTGGGAATTCTGTGCATGCCCAGTAGCTACCCGTTCCTCCTCCCAGGCATACTTTGTGAAGGTTTTGGCCTCTCCCCGAGAGAGAGTGACTTGTGCATTTGGTCCGCAGATCCCTTCAGGCTAGCTACCCGAGAACATTAGGCAATTTTGGAGCGAGGTACCTGCCTGGGTACCTTCGTCTAGCTTCGCTGATCATGATTTCCTACACTTCTGGACTAGCTCCAGATGCAGAATTGCTTCTCAAGACCAGCTGATTACCGCTCCGTAGTCACTATATCTGAATTTTTTCTCTCCTTTGCAGGTAGCTGCATGCCTGCTAGCTACCATTGCTTCCTCCAGGGAAGCTTCTGCAAAGGTTTGGGCTTCTCTCTAAGAGAGATTTAGCTCTGGGTAGCAGCTGCAAAGAGCTTTGGGGAGGGACCCCACAAGTCTGGCCAAGTTTACTGGTAAGTGTATGCCTGGTAGCTACCCTTTCCTTCTCACCTCGGCATGCTTCAAGAAAAGCTTAGGCTTCCTATAAGAGAGACTGTTCCTCTGTGGATCCTATAGTCGGAAAGCTCTAAGCTAGGTCAAGGAGAATTTTGGCTACTTTGCAGGTTGCTACCTGCCCGGTATCTCCTTTGGCCTCCGGCATATTGGACATAGGAGAAGGTTTCCATACCGGCCTTAGTGCTGCACAAAAGCAGCGTAGCCATCTGGGGTAGCTACCTGACTTTTGTCCGAATTGGGAATTCTGTGCATGCCCAGTAGCTACCCGTTCCTCCTCCCAGGCATACTTTGTGAAGGTTTTGGCCTCTCCCCGAGAGAGAGTGACTTGTGCATTTGGTCCGCAGATCCCTTCAGGCTAGCTACCCGAGAACATTAGGCAATTTTGGAGCGAGGTACCTGCCTGGGTACCTTCGTCTAGCTTCGCTGATCATGATTTCCTACACTTCTGGACTAGCTCCAGATGCAGAATTGCTTCTCAAGACCAGCTGATTACCGCTCCGCGTTCACTATATCTGAATTTTTTCTCTCCTTTGCAGGTAGCTGCATGCCTGCTAGCTACCATTGCTTCCTCCAGGGAAGCTTCTGCAAAGGTTTGGGCTTCTCTCTAAGAGAGATTTAGCTCTGGGTAGCAGCTGCAAAGAGCTTTGGGGAGGGACCCCACAAGTCTGGCCAAGTTTACTGGTAAGTGTATGCCTGGTAGCTACCCTTTCCTTCTCACCTCGGCATGTTTCAAGAAAAGCTTAGGCTTCCTATAAGAGAGACTGTTCCTCTGTGGATCCCATAGTCGGAAAATGTTAAGCTAGGTCAAGGAGAATTTTGGCTACTTTGCAGGTTGCTACCTGCCCGGTATCTCCCTTGGCATCTGGCAGATTGCACTTAGGAGAAGGTTTCCGTACCGGCCTTAGTTCTGCACAAAAGCAGCGTAGCCATGTGGGGTAGCTACCTGACTTTTGTCCGAATTGGGAATTCTGTGCATGCCCAGTAGCTACCCGTTCCTCCTCCCAGGCATACTTTGTGAAGGTTTTGGCCTCTCCCCGAGAGAGAGTGACTTGTGCATTTGGTCCGCAGATCCCTTCAGGCTAGCTACCCGAGAACATTAGGCAATTTTGGAGCGAGGTACCTGCCTGGGTACCTTCGTCTAGCTTCGCTGATCATGATTTCCTACACTTCTGGACTAGCTCCAGATGCAGAATTGCTTCTCAAGACCAGCTGATTACCGGTCCGTGTTCACTATATCTGAAATTTAGCTCTCCTTTGAAGGTAGCTGCATGCCTGCTAGCTACCATTGCTTCCTCCAGGGAAGCTTCTGCAAAGGTTTGGGCTTCTCTCTAAGAGAGATTTAGTTCTTGGTAGCAGCTCTAAAGAGCTTTGCGGAGAGACCACACAAGTCTGGCCAAGTTTACTGGTAAGTGTATGCCTGGTAGCTACCCTTTCCTTCTCACCTCGGCATGCTTCAAGAAAAGCTTAGGCTTCCTATAAGAGAGACTGTTTCTCTGTGGATCCCATAGTCGGAAAATGTTAAGCTAGGTCAAGGAGAATTCTGGCTACTTTGCAGGTTGCTACCTGCCCGGTATCTCCCTTGGCGTCCCGTAGATTGCACTTAGGAGAAGGTTTCCATACCGGCCTTAGTGCTGCACAAAAGCAGCGTAGCCATCTGGGTTAGCTACCTGACTTTTGTCCGAATTGGGAATTCTGTGCATGCCCAGTAGCTACCCGTTCCTCCTCCCAGGCATACTTTGTGAAGGTTTTGGCCTCTCCCCGAGAGAGAGTGACTTGTGCATTTGGTCCGCAGATCCCTTCAGGCTAGCTACCCGAGAACATTAGGCAATTTTGGAGCGAGGTACCTGCCTGGGTACCTTCGTCTAGCTTCGCTGATCATGATTTCCTACACTTCTGGACTAGCTCCAGATGCAGAATTGCTTCTCAAGACCAGCTGATTACCGCTCCTTATTCACTATATCTGAATTTTTTCTCTCCTTTGCAGGTAGCTGCATGCCTGCTAGCTACCATTGCTTCCTCCAGGGAAGCTTCTGCAAAGGTTTGGGCTTCTCTCTAAGAGAGATTTAGTTCTTGGTAGCAGCTCTAAAGAGCTTTGCGGAGAGACCCCACAAGTCTGGCCAAGTTTACTGGTAAGTGTATGCCTGGTAGCTACCCTTTCCTTCTCACCTCGGCATGCTTCAAGAAAAGCTTAGGCTTCCTATAAGAGAGACTGTTCCTCTGTGGATCCTATAGTCGGAAAACTCTAAGCTAGGTCAAGGAGAATTTTGGCTACTTTGCAGGTTGCTACCTGCCCGGTATCTGCTTTGGCCTCCGGCAGATTGGACTTAGGAGAAGGTTTCCGTACCGGCCTTAGTTCTGCACAAAAGCAGCGTAGCCATCTGGGTTAGCTACCTGACTTTTGTCCGAATTGGGAATTCTGTGCATGCCCAGTAGCTACCCGTTCCTCCTCCCAGGCATACTTTGTGAAGGTTTTGGCCTCTCCCCGAGAGAGAGTGACTTGTGCATTTGGTCCGCAGATCCCTTCAGGCTAGCTACCCGAGAACATTAGGCAATTTTGGAGCGAGGTACCTGCCTGGGTACCTTCGTCTAGCTTCGCTGATCATGATTTCCTACACTTCTGGACTAGCTCCAGATGCAGAATTGCTTCTCAAGACCAGCTGATTACCGGTCCGTGTTCACTATATCTGAAATTTAGCTCTCCTTTGAAGGTAGCTGCATGCCTGCTAGCTACCATTGCTTCCTCCAGGGAAGCTTCTGCAAAGGTTTGGGCTTCTCTCTAAGAGAGATTTAGTTCTTGGTAGCAGCTCTAAAGAGCTTTGCGGAGAGACCCCACAAGTCTGGCCAAGTTTACTGGTAAGTGTATGCCTGGTAGCTACCCTTTCCTTCTCACCTCGGCATGCTTCAAGAAAAGCTTAGGCTTCCTATAAGAGAGACTGTTCCTCTGTGGATCCTATAGTCGGAAAGCTCTAAGCTAGGTCAAGGAGAATTTTGGCTACTTTGCAGGTTGCTACCTGCCCGGTATCTGCTTTGGCCTCCGGCATATTGGACTCAGGAGAAGGTTTCCATACCGGCCTTAGTGTTGCACAAAAGCAGCGTAGCCATCTGGGGTAGCTACCTGACTTTTGTCCGAATTGGGAATTCTGTGCATGCCCAGTAGCTACCCGTTCCTCCTCCCAGGCATACTTTGTGAAGGTTTTGGCCTCTCCCCGAGAGAGAGTGACTTGTGCATTTGGTCCGCAGATCCCTTCAGGCTAGCTACCCGAGAACATTAGCCAATTTTGGAGCGAGGTACCTGCCTGGGTACCTTCGTCTAGCTTCGCTGATCATGATTTCCTACACTTCTGGACTAGCTCCAGATGCAGAATTGCTTCTCAAGACCAGCTGATTACCGCTCCGCGTTCACTATCTCCCAGTTTTGGCTCTCCTTTGCAGGTAGCTGCATGCCTGCTAGCTACCATTGCTTCCTCCAGGGAAGCTTCTGCAAAGGTTTGGGCTTCTCTCTAAGAGAGATTTAGCTCTGGGTAGCAGCTGCAAAGACCTTCGCGGAGGGACCCCACAAGTCTGGCCAAGTTTACTGGTAAGTGTATGCCTGGTAGCTACCCTTTCCTTCTCACCTCGGCATGCTTCAAGAAAAGCTTAGGCTTCCTATAAGAGAGACTGTTCCTCTGTGGATCCTACAGTCGGAAAGCTCTAAGCTAGGTCAAGGAGAATTTTGGCTACTTTGCAGGTTGCTACCTGCCCGGTATCTGCTTTGGCCTCCGGCATATTGGACATAGGAGAAGGTTTCCATACCGGCCTTAGTGCTGCACAAAAGCAGCGTAGCCATCTGGGGTAGCTACCTGACTTTTGTCCGAATTGGGAATTCTGTGCATGCCCAGTAGCTACCCGTTCCTCCTCCCAGGCATACTTTGTGAAGGTTTTTGGCCTCTCCCCGAGAGAGAGTGACTTGTGCATTTGGTCCGCAGATCCCTTCAGGCTAGCTACCCGAGAACATTAGGCAATTTTGGAGCGAGGTACCTGCCTGGGTACCTTCGTCTAGCTTCGCTGATCATGATTTCCTACACTTCTGGACTAGCTCCAGATGCAGAATTGCTTCTCAAGACCAGTTGATTAACTGTCCGTGTTCACTATATCTGAAATTTAGCTCTCCTTTGAAGGTAGCTGCATGCCTGCTAGCTACCATTGCTTCCTCCAGGGAAGCTTCTGCAAAGGTTTGGGCTTCTCTCTAAGAGAGATTTAGCTCTGGGTAGCAGCTCTAAAGAGCTTTGGGGAGAGACCCCACAAGTCTGGCCAAGTTTACTGGTAAGTGTATGCCTGGTAGCTACCCTTTCCTTCTCACCTCGGCATGCTTCAAGAAAAGCTTAGGCTTCCTATAAGAGAGACTGTTCCTCTGTGGATCCTATAGTCGGAAAACTCTAAGCTAGGTCAAGGAGAATTTTGGCTACTTTGCAGGTTGCTACCTGCCCGGTATCTGCTTTGGCCTCTGGCAGATTGGACTTAGGAGAAGGTTTCCGTACCGGCCTTAGTTCTGCACAAAAGCAGCGTAGCCATCTGGGTTAGCTACCTGACTTTTGTCCGAATTGGGAATTCTGTGCATGCCCAGTAGCTACCCGTTCCTCCTCCCAGGCATACTTTGTGAAGGTTTTGGCCTCTCCCCGAGAGAGAGTGACTTGTGCATTTGGTCCGCAGATCCCTTCAGGCTAGCTACCCGAGAACATTAGGCAATTTTGGAGCGAGGTACCTGCCTGGGTACCTTCGTCTAGCTTCGCTGATCATGATTTCCTACACTTCTGGACTAGCTCCAGATGCAGAATTGCTTCTCAAGACCAGCTGATTACCGGTCCGTGTTCACTATATCTGAAATTTAGCTCTCCTTTGAAGGTAGCTGCATGCCTGCTAGCTACCATTGCTTCCTCCAGGGAAGCTTCTGCAAAGGTTTGGGCTTCTCTCTAAGAGAGATTTAGTTCTTGGTAGCAGCTCTAAAGAGCTTTGCGGAGAGACCCCACAAGTCTGGCCAAGTTTACTGGTAAGTGTATGCCTGGTAGCTACCCTTTCCTTCTCACCTCGGCATGCTTCAAGAAAAGCTTAGGCTTCCTATAAGAGAGACTGTTCCTCTGTGGATCCTATAGTCGGAAAAGCTCTAAGCTAGGTCAAGGAGAATTTTGGCTACTTTGCAGGTTGCTACCTGCCCGGTATCTGCTTTGGCCTCCGGCATATTGGACTCAGGAGAAGGTTTCCATACCGGCCTTAGTGTTGCACAAAAGCAGCGTAGCCATCTGGGGTAGCTACCTGACTTTTGTCCGAATTGGGAATTCTGTGCATGCCCAGTAGCTACCCGTTCCTCCTCCCAGGCATACTTTGTGAAGGTTTTGGCCTCTCCCCGAGAGAGAGTGACTTGTGCATTTGGTCCGCAGATCCCTTCAGGCTAGCTACCCGAGAACATTAGGCAATTTTGGAGCGAGGTACCTGCCTGGGTACCTTCGTCTAGCTTCGCTGATCATGATTTCCTACACTTCTGGACTAGCTCCAGATGCAGAATTGCTTCTCAAGACCAGCTGATTACCGCTCCGCGTTCACTATCTCCCAGTTTTGGCTCTCCTTTGCAGGTAGCTGCATGCCTGCTAGCTACCATTGCTTCCTCCAGGGAAGCTTCTGCAAAGGTTTGGGCTTCTCTCTAAGAGAGATTTAGCTCTGGGTAGCAGCTGCAAAGACCTTCGGGGAGGGACCCCACAAGTCTGGCCAAGTTTCCAGGGAAGTGTATGCCTGGTAGCTACCCTTGCTTTCTCACCTCGGCATGCTTCAAGAAAAGCTTAGGCTTCCTATAAGAGAGACTGTTCCTCTGTGGATCCTACAGTCGGAAAGCTCTAAGCTAGGTCAAGGAGAATTTTGGCTACTTTGCAGGTTGCTACCTGCCCGGTATCTGCTTTGGCCTCCGGCATATTGGACATAGGAGAAGGTTTCCATACCGGCCTTAGTGCTGCACAAAAGCAGCGTAGCCATCTGGGGTAGCTACCTGACTTTTGTCCGAATTGGGAATTCTGTGCATGCCCAGTAGCTACCCGTTCCTCCTCCCAGGCATACTTTGTGAAGGTTTTGGCCTCTCCCCGAGAGAGAGTGACTTGTGCATTTGGTCCGCAGATCCCTTCAGGCTAGCTACCCGAGAACATTAGGCAATTTTGGAGCGAGGTACCTGCCTGGGTACCTTCGTCTAGCTTCGCTGATCATGATTTCCTACACTTCTGGACTAGCTCCAGATGCAGAATTGCTTCTCAAGACCAGTTGATTAACTGTCCGTGTTCACTATATCTGAAATTTAGCTCTCCTTTGAAGGTAGCTGCATGCCTGCTAGCTACCATTGCTTCCTCCAGGGAAGCTTCTGCAAAGGTTTGGGCTTCTCTCTAAGAGAGATTTAGCTCTGGGTAGCAGCTCTAAAGAGCTTTGCGGAGAGACCCCACAAGTCTGGCCAAGTTTACTGGTAAGTGTATGCCTGGTAGCTACCCTTTCCTTCTCACCTCGGCATGCTTCAAGAAAAGCTTAGGCTTCCTATAAGAGAGACTGTTCCTCTGTGGATCCTA
The DNA here is from genome assembly GCF_009819795.1 of Aythya fuligula. Taxonomy (NCBI): domain Eukaryota; kingdom Metazoa; phylum Chordata; class Aves; order Anseriformes; family Anatidae; genus Aythya; species Aythya fuligula. Next base: position 145,126,324 of record NC_045560.1, read on the forward strand.
TAGTCGGAAAACTCTAAGCTAGGTCAAGGAGAATTTTGGCTACTTTGCAGGTTGCTACCTGCCCGGTATCTGCTTTGGCCTCTGGCAGATTGGACTTAGGAGAAGGTTTCCGTACCGGCCTTAGTTCTGCACAAAAGCAGCGTAGCCATCTGGGTTAGCTACCTGACTTTTGTCCGAATTGGGAATTCTGTGCATGCCCAGTAGCTACCCGTTCCTCCTCCCAGGCATACTTTGTGAAGGTTTTGGCCTCTCCCCGAGAGAGAGTGACTTGTGCATTTGGTCCGCAGATCCCTTCAGGCTAGCTACCCGAGAACATTAGGCAATTTTGGAGCGAGGTACCTGCCTGGGTACCTTCGTCTAGCTTCGCTGATCATGATTTCCTACACTTCTGGACTAGCTCCAGATGCAGAATTGCTTCTCAAGACCAGCTGATTACCGGTCCGTGTTCACTATATCTGAAATTTAGCTCTCCTTTGAAGGTAGCTGCATGCCTGCTAGCTACCATTGCTTCCTCCAGGGAAGCTTCTGCAAAGGTTTGGGCTTCTCTCTAAGAGAGATTTAGTTCTTGGTAGCAGCTCTAAAGAGCTTTGCGGAGAGACCCCACAAGTCTGGCCAAGTTTACTGGTAAGTGTATGCCTGGTAGCTACCCTTTCCTTCTCACCTCGGCATGCTTCAAGAAAAGCTTAGGCTTCCTATAAGAGAGACTGTTTCTCTGTGGATCCTATAGTCGGAAAGCTCTAAGCTAGGTCAAGGAGAATTTTGGCTACTTTGCAGGTTGCTACCTGCCCGGTATCTGCTTTGGCCTCCGGCAGATTGGACTTAGGAGAAGGTTTCCGTACCGGCCTTAGTGTTGCACAAAAGCAGCGTAGCCATCTGGGGTAGCTACCTGACTTTTGTCCGAATTGGGAATTCTGTGCATGCCCAGTAGCTACCCGTTCCTCCTCCCAGGCATACTTTGTGAAGGTTTTGGCCTCTCCCCGAGAGAGAGTGACTTGTGCATTTGGTCCGCAGATCCCTCAGGCTAGCTACCCGAGAACATTAGGCAATTTTGGAGCGAGGTACCTGCCTGGGTACCTTCGTCTAGCTTCGCTGATCATGATTTCCTACACTTCTGGACTAGCTCCAGATGCAGAATTGCTTCTCAAGACCAGCTGATTACCGCTCCGTATTCACTATATCTGAATTTTTTCTCTCCTTTGAAGGTAGCTGCATGCCTGCTAGCTACCATTGCTTCCTCCAGGGAAGCTTCTGCAAAGGTTTGGGCTTCTCTCTAAGAGAGATTTAGCTCTGGGTAGTAGCTGCAAAGACCTTTGCGGAGAGACCCCACAAGTCTGGCCAAGTTTACTGGTAAGTGTATGCCTGGTAGCTACCCTTTCCTTCTCACCTCGGCATGCTTCAAGAAAAGCTTAGGCTTCCTATAAGAGAGACTGTTCCTCTGTGGATCCTATAGTCGGAAAGCTCTAAGCTAGGTCAAGGAGAATTTTGGCTACTTTGCAGGTTGCTACCTGCCCGGTGTCTGCTTTGGCCTCCGGCAGATTGGACTTAGGAGAAGGTTTCCGTACCGGCCTTAGTTCTGCACAAAAGCAGCGTAGCCATCTGGGGTAGCTACCTGACTTTTGTCCGAATTGGAAATTCTGTGCATGCCCAGTAGCTACCCGTTCCTCCTCCCAGGCATACTTTGTGAAAGTTTTGGCCTCTCCCTGAGAGAGAGTGACTTGTGCATTTGGTCCGCAGATCCCTTTAGGCTAGCTACCCGAGAACATTAGGCAATTTTGGAGCGAGGTACCTGCCTGGGTACCTTCGTCTAGCTTCGCTGATCATGATTTCCTACACTTCTGGACTAGCTCCAGATGCAGAATTGCTTCTCAAGACCAGCTGATTACAGCTCCGCGTTCACTATCTCCCAGTTTTGGCTCTCCTTTGCAGGTAGCTGCATGCCTGCTAGCTACCATTGCTTCCTCCAGGGAAGCTTCTGCAAAGGTTTGGGCTTCTCTCTAGGAGAGATTTAGCTCTGGGTAGCAGCTGCAAAGACCTTTGGGGAGGGACCCCACAAGTCTGGCCAAGTTTACTGGTAAGTGTATGCCTGGTAGCTACCCTTTCCTTCTCACCTCGGCATGCTTCAAGAAAAGCTTAGGCTTCCTATAAGAGAGACTGTTTCTCTGTGGATCCTATAGTCGGAAAACTCTAAGCTAGGTCAAGGAGAATTCTGGGTACTTTGCAGGTTGCTACCTGCCCGATATCTCCTTTTTCCTCCGGCATATTAGACTTTGGAGAAGGTTTCCGTACCGGCCTTAGTTCTGCACAAAAGCAGCGTAGCCATGTGGGGTAGCTACCTGACTTTTGTCCGAATTGGGAATTCTGTGCATGCCCAGTAGCTACCCGTTCCTCCTCCCAGGCATACTTTGTGAAGGTTTTGGCCTCTCCCCGAGAGAGAGTGACTTGTGCATTTGGTCCGCAGATCCCTTCAGGCTAGCTACCCGAGAACATTAGGCAATTTTGGAGCGAGGTACCTGCCTGGGTACCTTCGTCTAGCTTCGCTGATCATGATTTCCTACACTTCTGGACTAGCTCCAGATGCAGAATTGCTTCTCAAGACCAGCTGATTACCGCTCCGCGTTCACTATCTCCCAGTTTTGGCTCTCCTTTGCAGGTAACTGCATGCCTGCTAGCTACCATTGCTTCCTCCAGGGAAGCTTCTGCAAAGGTTTGGGCTTCTCTCTAAGAGAGATTTAGCTCTGGGTAGCAGCTCTAAAGAGCTTTGGGGAGGGACCCCACAAGTCTGGCCAAGTTTACTGGTAAGTGTATGCCTGGTAGCTACCCTTTCCTTCTCACCTCGGCATGCTTCAAGAAAAGCTTAGGCTTCCTATAAGAGAGAATTTTTCTCTATGGATCCCATAGTCGGAAAATGTTAAGCTAGGTCAAGGAGAATTTTGGCTACTTTGCAGGTTGCTACCTGCCCGGTATCTCCTTTGGCCTCCGGCATATTGGACTTAGTAGAAGGTTTCCGTACCGGCCTTAGTTCTGCACAAAAGCAGCGTAGCCATCTGGGGTAGCTACCTGACTTTTGTCCGAATTGGGAATTCTGTGCATGCCCAGTAGCTACCCGTTCCTCCTCCCAGGCATACTTTGTGAAGGTTTTGGCCTCTCCCCGAGAGAGAGTGACTTGTGCATTTGGTCCGCAGATCCCTTTAGGCTAGCTACCCGAGAACATTAGGCAATTTTGGAGCGAGGTACCTGCCTGGGTACCTTCGTCTAGCTTCGCTGATCATGATTTCCTACACTTCTGGACTAGCTCCAGATGCAGAATTGCTTCTCAAGACCAGCTGATTACCGCTCCGCGTTCACTATCTCCCAGTTTTGGCTCTCCTTTGCAGGTAGCTGCATGCCTGCTAGCTACCATTGCTTCCTCCAGGGAAGCTTCTGCAAAGGTTTGGGCTTCTCTCTAAGAGAGATTTAGTTCTTGGTAGCAGCTGCAAAGACCTTTGGGGAGAGACCCCACAAGTCTGGCCAAGTTTACTGGTAAGTGTATGCCTGGTAGCTACCCTTTCCTTCTCACCTCGGCATGCTTCAAGAAAAGCTTAGGCTTCCTATAAGAGAGACTGTTCCTCTGTGGATCCTATAGTCGGAAAACTCTAAGCTAGGTCAAGGAGAATTTTGGCTACTTTGCAGGTTGCTACCTGCCCGGTATCTGCTTTGGCCTCTGGCAGATTGCACTTAGGAGAAGGTTTCCGTACCGGCCTTAGTTCTGCACAAAAGCAGCGTAGCCATCTGGGGTAGCTACCTGACTTTTGTCCGAATTGGGAATTCTGTGCATGCCCAGTAGCTACCCGTTCCTCCTCCCAGGCATACTTTGTGAAGGTTTTGGCCTCTCCCCGAGAGAGAGTGACTTGTGCATTTGGTCCGCAGATCCCTTCAGGCTAGCTACCCGAGAACATTAGGCAATTTTGGAGCGAGGTACCTGCCTGGGTACCTTCGTCTAGCTTCGCTGATCATGATTTCCTACACTTCTGGACTAGCTCCAGATGCAGAATTGCTTCTCAAGACCAGCTGATTACCGCTCCGTATTCACTATATCTGAATTTTTTCTCTCCTTTGCAGGTAGCTGCATGCCTGCTAGCTACCATTCCTTCCTCCAGGGAAGCTTCTGCAAAGGTTTGGGCTTCTCTCTAAGAGAGATTTAGTTCTTGGTAGCAGCTCTAAAGAGCTTTGCGGAGAGACCCCACAAGTCTGGCCAAGTTTACTGGTAAGTGTATGCCTGGTAGCTACCCTTTCCTTCTCACCTCGGCATGCTTCAAGAAAAGCTTAGGCTTCCTATAAGAGAGACTGTTCCTCTGTGGATCCTATAGTCGGAAAGCTCTAAGCTAGGTCAAGGAGAATTTTGGCTACTTTGCAGGTTGCTACCTGCCCGGTATCTGCTTTGGCCTCCGGCAGATTGGACTTAGGAGAAGGTTTCCGTACCAGCCTTAGTGTTGCACAAAAGCAGCGTAGCCATCTGCGGTAGCTACCTGACTTTTGTCCGAATTGGGAATTCTGTGCATGCCCAGTAGCTACCCGTTCCTCCTCCCAGGCATACTTTGTGAAGGTTTTGGCCTCTCCCCGAGAGAGAGTGACTTGTGCATTTGGTCCGCAGATCCCTTCAGGCTAGCTACCCGAGAACATTAGGCAATTTTGGAGCGAGGTACCTGCCTGGGTACCTTCGTCTAGCTTCGCTGATCATGATTTCCTACACTTCTGGACTAGCTCCAGATGCAGAATTGCTTCTCAAGACCAGCTGATTACCGCTCCGTATTCACTATATCTGAATTTTTTCTCTCCTTTGAAGGTAGCTGCATGCCTGCTAGCTACAATTGCTTCCTCCAGGGAAGCTTCTGCAAAGGTTTGGGCTTCTCTCTAAGAGAGATTTAGCTCTGGGTAGTAGCTGCAAAGACCTTTGCGGAGAGACCCCACAAGTCTGGCCAAGTTTACTGGTAAGTGTATGCCTGGTAGCTACCCTTTCCTTCTCACCTCGGCATGCTTCAAGAAAAGCTTAGGCTTCCTATAAGAGAGACTGTTCATCTGTGGATCCTATAGTCGGAAAACTCTAAGCTAGGTCAAGGAGAATTTTGGCTACTTTGCAGGTTGCTACCTGCCCGGTATCTGCTTTGGCCTCCGGCAGATTGGACTTAGGAGAAGGTTTCCCTACCGGCCTTAGTTCTGCACAAAAGCAGCGTAGCCATGTGGGGTAGCTACCTGACTTTTGTCCGAATTGGGAATTCTGTGCATGCCCAGTAGCTACCCGTTCCTCCTCCCAGGCATACTTTGTGAAGGTTTTGGCCTCTCCCCGAGAGAGAGTGACTTGTGCATTTGGTCCGCAGATCCCTTCAGGCTAGCTACCCGAGAACATTAGGCAATTTTGGAGCGAGGTACCTGCCTGGGTACCTTCGTCTAGCTTCGCTGATCATGATTTCCTACACTTCTGGACTAGCTCCAGATGCAGAATTGCTTCTCAAGACCAGCTGATTACAGCTCCGCGTTCACTATCTCCCAGTTTTGGCTCTCCTTTGCAGGTAGCTGCATGCCTGCTAGCTACCATTGCTTCCTCCAGGGAAGCTTCTGCAAAGGTTTGGGCTTCTCTCTAGGAGAGATTTAGCTCTGGGTAGCAGCTGCAAAGACCTTTGGGGAGGGACCCCACAAGTCTGGCCAAGTTTACTGGTAAGTGTATGCCTGGTAGCTACCCTTTCCTTCTCACCTCGGCATGCTTCAAGAAAAGCTTAGGCTTCCTATAAGAGAGACTGTTTCTCTGTGGATCCTATAGTCGGAAAACTCTAAGCTAGGTCAAGGAGAATTCTGGGTACTTTGCAGGTTGCTACCTGCCCGATATCTCCTTTTTCCTCCGGCATATTAGACTTTGGAGAAGGTTTCCGTACCGGCCTTAGTTCTGCACAAAAGCAGCGTAGCCATCTGGGGTAGCTACCTGACTTTTGTCCGAATTGGGAATTCTGTGCATGCCCAGTAGCTACCCGTTCCTCCTCCCAGGCATACTTTGTGAAGGTTTTGGCCTCTCCCCGAGAGAGAGTGACTTGTGCATTTGGTCCGCAGATCCCTTCAGGCTAGCTACCCGAGAACATTAGGCAATTTTGGAGCGAGGTACCTGCCTGGGTACCTTCGTCTAGCTTCGCTGATCATGATTTCCTACACTTCTGGACTAGCTCCAGATGCAGAATTGCTTCTCAAGACCAGCTGATTACCGCTCCGTAGTCACTATATCTGAATTTTTTCTCTCCTTTGCAGGTAGCTGCATGCCTGCTAGCTACCATTGCTTCCTCCAGGGAAGCTTCTGCAAAGGTTTGGGCTTCTCTCTAAGAGAGATTTAGCTCTGGGTAGCAGCTGCAAAGAGCTTTGGGGAGGGACCCCACAAGTCTGGCCAAGTTTACTGGTAAGTGTATGCCTGGTAGCTACCCTTTCCTTCTCACCTCGGCATGCTTCAAGAAAAGCTTAGGCTTCCTATAAGAGAGACTGTTCCTCTGTGGATCCTATAGTCGGAAAACTCTAAGCTAGGTCAAGGAGAATTTTGGCTACTTTGCAGGTTGCTACCTGCCCGGTATCTGCTTTGGCCTCTGGCAGATTGGCACTTAGGAGAAGGTTTCCGTACCGGCCTTAGTTCTGCACAAAAGCAGCGTAGCCATCTGGGGTAGCTACCTGACTTTTGTCCGAATTGGGAATTCTGTGCATGCCCAGTAGCTACCCGTTCCTCCTCCCAGGCATACTTTGTGAAGGTTTGGCCTCTCCCCGAGAGAGAGTGACTTGTGCATTTGGTCCGCAGATCCCTTCAGCTAGCTACCCGAGAACATTAGGCAATTTTGGAGCGAGGTACCTGCCTGGGTACCTTCGTCTAGCTTCGCTGATCATGATTTCCTACACTTCTGGACTAGCTCCAGATGCAGAATTGCTTCTCAAGACCAGCTGATTACCGCTCCGTATTCACTATATCTGAATTTTTCTCTCCTTTGCAGGTAGCTGCATGCCTGCTAGCTACCATTCCTTCCTCCAGGGAAGCTTCTGCAAAGGTTTGGGCTTCTCTCTAAGAGAGATTTAGTTCTTGTAGCAGCTCTAAAGAGCTTTGCGGAGAGACCCCACAAGTCTGGCCAAGTTTACTGGTAAGTGTATGCCTGGTAGCTACCCTTTCCTTCTCACCTCGGCATGCTTCAAGAAAAGCTTAGGCTTCCTATAAGAGAGACTGTTCCTCTGTGG